>NC_044032.1:223262183-223562183 GCF_901765095.1 Microcaecilia unicolor | reverse complement strand
GCCTTCCCTGGAAAGGGTCGGATAGTGCACCTGTCAAACAGTGATCTACCTGCTTATAGATGAGGTCAATCAGAATATTTTACTCTGTTGGTAGTTTACAGTAGAAAATTGTGAATCTGTGCAAGCAGCTAACTTTGCCAGGTTCCCAGGGGTCCTATATTTATTTATTTATTTGTGGTACATTTATAACCCACATTTTCCCACTAGAGCGGGCACAATGTGGCTTACAATGTTACAGAAGGTTACAAAGCAATGAGGGTAATGACATGGCAAGTCAGAAAGACGGGAAAGAACAGGAGGATTATACAACGATGCATGAATAGATTGGAGTAGTAAACGAATATAGACAATTAGAGATAGGGATTAAGCGTTAATTGGTAGGATAAACTTTCTCGAATAAAAATGTTTTCAATGATTTCTTGAATAGCTGGTGATCTTCAATCTCCTTTAGATGCCTTGGTAGAACATTCCAGGACTTTGGACTGACGTAGGAGAAAGATGAAGAAAAAAGCAGTTTATATTTAATTGATTTGCAGCTTGGATAGTGTAGATTAAGGTAGGATCAAGCAGTTACCAAAGAATTTATGGATGGCAAATCAATTAAATCTAGCATGTAAGCAGCGGCTTACCCATAAATTATCTTGTGATTCAATGAGCAGATTTTGAAGGTAATACAGTGTATAATGGGGAGCCAGTGTAGGTTAAAACGAAGAGGCTATGCATGATCAAAGTGTGATTTGCCTAATATTAGCCTTGCAGCTGTGTTTTGAGCTTTCTGGAGCTTTTTCAGAATGAAATTTCGGCAGCCTGCATAAATTCCACTGCAGTAGTCAATATGTGATAGAACCAACCAGTGAGTAAGGGTTGTATTACACTGGCCACCTTTAGTGCTCAGGTGCTATATCTATTTTTAAATATTTTGCAGATCATTGATACCAAATTAACAATTTTATGTTTGAACTCTTCAGAACCCTGCCATGAATGCCATCTGGTTCTGGTGATTTGCTATTCGTTTTGTCAGTGTGTTCCTATTGTACCTTTTTAGATTTGTAGTGCTTTGCTTAGTTCCTCCAAATCATCACTATTTAAGGTTTCTGAAGTGGTTATGGTCCCAATAACCTCCTCAGTAAAGACTGAGGCAAAGAATGAATTTAGTTTTTCTACTATTTCCTTATCCTGTCTAAGCACTTCATTTGCTCTTAGTCATCTAGCAGTTGAACCAACTCCCTCATGGATTTGCTCTTAGTCATCTAGCA
This sequence comes from Microcaecilia unicolor, assembly GCF_901765095.1. Classification (NCBI taxonomy): domain Eukaryota; kingdom Metazoa; phylum Chordata; class Amphibia; order Gymnophiona; family Siphonopidae; genus Microcaecilia; species Microcaecilia unicolor. The sequence continues at coordinate 223,560,927 of NC_044032.1, read as the reverse complement.
GTTGAACCAACTCCCTCATGGACTTTTTCTTCCAATCTACTTGAACACATTTTTAGTACTCTCTCTTCTACGGCACACTTTTTCTCAGTTTCTCTCTTGGCCTGCTTTATTACTGTTTCACATCTAACTTGTCAGTACTTGACCTATGATACAATTTGTAAACTGCCATGATGGTATACCAAAAGATGTCACTATCATGTTTCAAATAAAGTGTAAACTGTAATTCTTGTGCTCATCAAAGCTTTCAAAATTTATATATATATTTTATGAATAATTTTTTTATTAAAGTTCACTCATAATATACAGCATACAAAGAGCACCTCCAAAACACGTTCTGTTATTCAGTCTGTGCGTCTGGCTTTTCTGGGTGTCAATCTGCTCCAGAGAGAACAATTATTTTGTATTGACTTAGAGAAATACCAATAAAGATTTTATTTGGTTGTGCCTTATCTGAGTCTACTCTAATTGTCTCTCTCTTATTTCAGCCAAGGATTTTACCTCTGAGGGATGAAATGTCATCCCCCTCCTACGGGGCAATGGACGGGACTACAGTACTAACAAAACTTACAAGGATATAACAAGCTAGCCAATTGACCATTTCCCCCCCCCTTCCCCCTGAGGGGCATCCTAGTGGTTAGTGCAGTAGACTGTGAACCAAGGAACTCAGGTTCAAATCCCTTTAACTCTTTCATTTTGTAATTATAAGCCCTCCAAGAACAGAAAAACACCTGCTGTACCTGAAAGTACACCTCTTCAATAGCCTTCAGGCTTGCCAAGTGTCTTATATATTCAGGTAAGGCGCAACCAAATAAAATCTTTATTGGTATAAAGAAAGGACGTCCTAAGTTAGACCTGTTTCAGTCACATTCAGGGTACAAGAAGATGCTCTGAGCAGCTGACCACTGGAGGGACACCTCCTTAATCCCCCAATGGATTGTGTCCCCCCTCCCTCTCTTGAATGTGTAATTACCAGTCTCTATGGGAGTCAAGTATTACGGACATTCTTAAAAAGCAGAAGAGAGCCTGAGGTGTAGCCTAATGGTTATAGTGCAGGAAACTATGAAGCAAGGGACCCAGGTTCAAATTTCCCTTTAACTCTTTTTTTTTTTTTAATTGTGAGCCTTCCAGGTATTCTATTGCTGGAAGGCTCAATCAGAGCACCTTCTTCCACCCTGGGTGTGACTGAAACAGGTCTAACTTCGGAAGGCCTTTCTTTTAGACTTGGGGATTTCTTCCTTTTCAGTATCCTGTTGGACGTCATGATTTTGGGCCCTCCCTAGTCCCACCCAAAATACACCCACAACATGCCCACTTCCTATTTAGATATACTGCAATGTTGTATGCCCATTTTCTGCCTTTGCAGAATTGGGATTTGGACATTTCAAGCATTTCAAGTGTTGAATCTAGCTGTATTCCAAGGTTCCTGACTGATTTGAGGGGAAGTTCATATTTCCCAAAAGAGATTTTGATGTTAGGGACAATAGAAACTTGGTTTTACTTGGGTTCCAGCAAAGTTTGTTGTTTTTAGCCCATTCTCGAGTTGATGCTAGACAGTTTATTCGAGGTTGTGGGTAAGTTAGGCTCAGTGGGTATGAGTATCTGCATGTCATCCACAAAGATGTAAAACTGAGTGTCAATTAACTGAATCAGCTTGGCTACTGGCTTGAGGTACATACAGAACAGAATAGGTGACAGTATCAATCCTTGTGGTGCCCCAGAGGTCCATGCCCATGCTGGCAATGAGGTGCTGCTGAACAGTATGGACTGTTGCCTACTCTGATAGATAGGATCTGAACTAGGCAAGTATTGTTCACTGACACCTGTTTCTTCCATCAGCAGCTTTTGAGACTGTGGATCATGATGTCATGCTAGCATGAAAACCAAGGCAAATCCCCTGTCTCGGTTTCTGTGAAGATCATCTTGTAGGGATACAAGGACTGTTTTTGTTCCATAACCACATATGAATCTAGATTGACATGGATCTAGCCAGTTTCTCTCTTCTAGACAATCACTGAGTTGATCACAGACTGTTAGATACTGGCCGGTAACTTTCAAGTTTGACCTGGTCAATGTTGTTCTTCTTTAGCAAAGGATGCACCACTGCCCTCTTTAATGCTGTTGGTAGTTGCCCATTAGAAACAGAGGAGTTCACAATTTTTTGTGGCGCCTTCTATGAGGCCCCTACTTGCCTGCCACACTCTTTGTTAACAGGGGTCGAGGGAGCAGGTAATTGATTGAAGGTATCTTAATGTTTTGTCAAGGCCTTCCTCCGTTATTGGGTTAAAAGAGTCCCACAGTCTGTATCAGGAAGGGGTGAGTTTGTGCACTCCTGGTTAGCTAATTGGAGACTGGGGGGGACTGCCTGTAAATCCTGATGGAGACAATTTTGTTGGCAAAGTATGCAGCAAAATCATTACCATTTTGTTTTGTCTGGACAGGCTGGTTCTGTTGTGGGGGTTGCAGTAGGCTGTTTACTATGCTGAACAGATGCTTGGTTGAATTGGCACTTGTTCAATGCATTGAGAGAAATATATAGTTTATCCTGTCCTCATCTAGGCAAGATTTACGCCATCTCCTTTCCAGTTTTCGTCCTTCACACTCAAGGGTCCGAAGTTTTGGAGAAAATTAAGGTGAGCGTTTGTGAGTGGGGAATGAGACTTTGTTTTTAGTGGTGCTGTTTTCTCTAAAGTCTTAACTAAGTGTGTATTCCAAATTTTAATCTGTTCTGACACTGTAGTTGTCGTTTCATCCACATGTAGATAGTCCAAGGCCTCTAGGAAATTGTCAGCAATCAGCATTTTCTTTGTTTTTGATCTCCTTCCAAACTCTGGGAGGTGCCATTTGTTTCAGGTGGTCACTTAGGGGAAAACGTAATTAGAAAATGGTCTGCTCATGATAGAGGTGTTATTTCAATACTGGTATTCTGGGATGTCAACCCCTTTGTAGAATACCAGGTCTAGTATGTGACCCTTTTCATGGGTTGGAGAATTGATCACCTAGATGTGAATCATAGTGCTGTCGTCATGTCCAGGAAGACAGCTGTGGTATTATCTGGGGTTTCAGTGTGTAGATTGCAATCTCCCATGATCACTCTCCTAGGGTAATTCAGGGTCAGTTATGTAATCACATCAAGGTGTTCTTGCACAGATAATGTGTTACAAGGTGTTTGGTATACCATGAGCAGTCAGATTGGTTCCTCCTCTTCTAGCTGGATTAAAAGAGGTTCTGATTCTTTTAACTGGAGAATGGAATTCTGTGCAGTTGGATTGTATCCCAAATCAGAACTGCTACCCCTCCACCTCATCTTCCTGGTCTTGGTTGATACTGGATTTTGAAACCTGTTGGGCATAGTTCAGCCAGTGGTAACCCCCTGCTTTTATCTAGCCAGGTTTCACTTATTTCTAAAACTAGCCGGGCGAGTTTTCCAGCTACCCTCCTCACCGCTGCTCCCTCCCCCCTCCGTGCCGGGCCCCCTGCACTGACCTGACAGCACCTCTCACCTCATGTGAAAGTGCTACAGGCAGCAGCAGATCGCTCTGCTGCTGCCTGCAGCGCTTCCACACGGAGGTGAGAGGCACTGTCAGGTCAGTGCAGGGGGCCTGATACGGAGGGGGGTGGGAGCGGCGGCGGGGATGGGGGGAGGGGGGAGGTTGTAGCGCAATGTTCCTTTCCAGGCGGCAGCGGCCGACAATTTGACTCCGTTTCCCTCTCTGTTCCACCCTCTGACGTCATGACGTCTTGACGCGAGGGCGGGACAGAGAGGGAAGTCTGTACTGCGCATTTGCAAGTGAGTACGGTCACTTGCCGCTTATATGTTTGATGTCAAGATGCAGTTCATGGATAACAACATGGATCACTGAGGATTTCTTTGCAGCTCATCTGACAAGTCCCATCCCCTTAGCTGAAAATGTGTAAAAAAAAAAAAAAAACATTTATATAGAATTTTACCCTAATTTTGGTGCAAATGTCAGACCTTTTTCTTGACATTATTATTGAAAAAAAAAAAAATATATATATATATATATACATTTTTCTTACTATTAGAATGTGGGGGTTTTTTTGTTTGTTTATTTTGGGACCAGAAATATCTGTGGCCCAAAATCAGTTCAAAATAACCAAAATTATCTATTTGCGCAGGAAATTCTAATATTTTGCCAAGTACAAAATAGAAATATCTGCTTGATAAAACTGCTTAAAAATCTTCTGCCCTAGCTCAGCATTTTGAGGTGAATGCAGCAATGTTAAATAAACTTTACAGAGGTGCAACAAAATTTATTCATGGCATAATATATCAGCAAAATTGGCAAAAACCAGGGAACAATAGCATTTTTATAGATACTTTGACTTGAATATTTCATTCATAATACAGAACAGTCTCTGCATTACTGTGTATCATCTTCCAAGTGTAGATGCTTTAGAAGTAGGAATGATTTCAATAATGTGCTACTCAGAAACCCAACATATCTTTTATTCTTTATTTACATTTACTCTACTGCTATAACAGCGAACCGAACTAAGTGGTTCACAGACTCAAATATATTTAGAAAGGAATTTAATTTCTTGGATAGGAAAGCAGAGGAAGCAACATTCACCTGCATACAGACCTGAAGGAAAAATTATTCAGAAGGGAAGGAAATAGCTGGAGACAGGAGGGCAGGGGAGGGGCTAATGCAAGAAATGTGGATGCATGAAACTGATCAAGGCATTAAGTTCTTCCATTGAAATTTTAGACACGTTTCCAACTCACCAGCGATTATCATATATGCAAACAACATACTAGCCAGGCTGAAGATAGGTTAGGCACACCACTTAAACAGTGGCGTAGCTAGGTGGGGCGCCAGGGGAGCGGCTGCTCCCCCAAACGGAGTTCTGCTGGCGCCTATTTTTGTTGTTGTTGTGTAGCACTGAAAATGTGCACCGGCGCCAGCGGAAGTTCGCTGTCGCTCCTCCTGCGCCGTCAACCTGGCTGAACCTGGCTACGCTTCTGCACTTAAACCGACTCTATGGCTGACATATGTGTTCGCACCTAAGAACATACTTGTATATATACCCAGTTACACTAGCATTCTGTAAAGGAAAATAGGAGCCTACCAGGCACCAGTTATAGAAATACCTAAATCTTAATTTAGTACAATACATTCTAACTTTCCACTTTATATGATGTTTGTATATAGACAGCTTGAAGTGTCTTTTATTTGTATTTACAATCTCTCTAGCAATTGATGAGAGTAATTTGTAATCATTTCTCTCTGTTCTTTTATTTATATGCACCTGAGCTTGAATTTTAATGGTTCATATTCAAATCCTATTGTGAAAAGATTGTAGAGTTTAGTAGTTGATGTAGATGAGCAGGGTGGATAGGCAGTGCAGTCTTTATTAGCTGTCATTTTCCGCTTGTATGATTCCAGACTCTACTACAACCTCTCTATCTTCCTTTTGAAGGTACCTTGCACTGAGCAGACACTTTGCAACTGTCAGCTTTCTACCAAGGTCTTTAAAACATTAGTATCGGCAGCCTGGTTAAGGATGCCTTGAAATCAGAATGCTGCTGGGTTACAATAGCAGCATTCTGGTTTAACTTGGCCATTTTAATCAAGTAGTGTCTGTGTCTCATTTAAAGGGTCTGTTTATAGTGCTATACATTACAGTGGTATATTGTTGACTTTAGACTCAGCAGGTGAAGTTACTCACTTGTAGCTGATGTTCTCCAAGGTCAGCAGACCAAGTATTCTCACAGCTGGGTGATGTCATCCAGTGGAGCGTGGTGCGGACAGTGACTAGCAAAATTAATATAGAACTTTCTAGCAGTGTCCCACCGTCCATGCGCTAGTGCCTTCCCGCCCGATGCCTGGGTCCCTCAGTCATGTAAAATAGCTAAAGAGTACAACTCTAAGGAATGGTGGAAAGGTATGTGACAATACTTGACCTGTTGTCCTTTGAGAATACCTGCTACGGGTGACTAACTTCGTTTCTCCGAGGACAAGCAAGTCAGTTGTATTCTCGTAGCTACCAGGCTTACCGAAAATAACAACACTAGGATAATAGGGACTCAAAATGTCAAGGCCTGAGAGTCAATTAACCTGAAACTATTCACATACTAGCTGTGAAGATACATCCTGGAACCAAAGAAAATGGGGCCTAGGAGGGTGGAGTTGGATTCTAGACACTGAATAAATTCTTCAGGACTGCCTGCCTGAACAAGCTGTCATTTCGAATATCCTGCTCAAGGCAGTAATGAGACGTGAATGTGTGGACAGATGACCATGTCACAGCTTTGCAAATCTCCTTTATGGATGCTGACCTCAAGTGGCTACCGATGTAGCCATGGCTCTAACATTGAGCCTTGACATGACCCTCTAGAGCCAGCCCAGCCTGGTCATAAGTAAAGGAGATTCAATCTGCTAGCCAATATAGAAAGTGTACATTTGCCGATGGCTACCTCTATTAAGCACATTAACCCTGTCACTCCCTCTTGCAATGTACTCTTGACTAGTCAATCATTCAGATAGGGAAGCATATATACTCTGTGCAAATATGCTGCAACTACTGCTAGACACTTGGTGAATATCCTGGGAGCTGATGCGAGGCCAAATGGCAGAACACGATACTGGTAGTGGTGTTTCCCTATTCGGAATCTGATATACTTCCTGTGACTGGGAAGTATTGAAATGTGAGTAGAGGCATTCTTTATGTCCAGAGAGCATAGCCAATCTTTTTCCTGAATAATGGGGAGAAGGGTGTACATGGAAATGATCCTAAACTTTTCTTTACGTGGAATTTGTTCAGGACCCTTAGGTCTAGGATGGGACATAATCACCCTGTCTCTTTGGGCACAAGAAAGTTCCTGGAATAGAATCCCTTCCCTTCTTCCCCTGATTCAACCACATTGGCCTGTAGAAGGGTTGAGATTTCCTCTACAAGTACTTGTTTGTGCCAAGAGCTGATGAACGATGCTCTCGGTGGGCAGTTTGGTGGTTTTTGATTCCAGTGCAGGCATAACAGAGATGGACTACTTGAAGAACCCATCGGGTGAAGGTTACAAGGAGCCACCTGTGGTGAAAAAATTCAGTCTCCCTCCTCCCTACGGATAGGCCATCCAGGCCAGTTTCTTTGGGTGTGACTATGCTCTCCTGGAGCCAGGCAAAAGCTCGTCCCTTGCTTCGACTGGGGAGCCGGCTGGGACTTCTGAGGTCAGGACTGATAAGGCCGAGAATTCTGGGCCTGGGGTTTCTGGGCAGAGCAAGAAAGTGGCAAAAATCTATGTTTTTGAAAGTAGTGGGGTCACTGCCTAGTCCCAGTCAAAAACTGAGATGAAAAGATTGCAGCTTGAGGTTGCTGAGACAGGGTTTAGGTTGGTATCATATGCTTCTTTGTGAGGTCAGTGACATCCTTCACCTTGTTCCTAAAAAGATTATCTCTTCAGCATGGCATGTTCGGCAACCTCTCCTGAACCATTGGTTCTATGTCAGAAACACACAGCCATAAGAGTCTGCACAGCCCTGCACCAGTGGTGGAGAGTTTGGGTGTAATGTCAAAAGACTTGTATGCACCCCTGGCCAGATACTTCTTTTACTCCAGATGCTTACTGGACAACTGGTGAAGCTCTACAACCTGTTGCTGTGGGAGAGAATCAACTAGACTTAATGTACTGCATAGTAAAGATTGCAAATAAAGGCTCATGTAGAGCTGATAGGACTGGATATGGGCAATGAGCATCAAAGCCTGAAAAGCTTTCCTCCCAAACGAGTCTAGTGTTTAAGCCTCTCTACCTTGGGAAGCCAAGGCATGAGTCCTGGTGTTCCTAGCTCGTTTGAGAGCAGATTCAAAAACCAGAGAGTGTTGAGGCAGTTGTGCCCTTTCAAATACTGGCCTTCTGGATACAATACTGTGTACCTTCATAGGTGCAACCTGCACTGAGAGGGGAGATTCCCAGTTCTTTATCAGTGCATCTTTAAGGATAGGATGCAATGTACCATGACCCTTTTTTAGGAGGTAACTCATAGTCCAGAACAGATAATATCTCTTCCTCCATCTCTAACTTAAATGAGATGCTAGAGCCCATCTCCTTGACGAAACCGGTGAAAGAGAGACCCTCGGGTGTAGATTTATGTCTCTCTTGAGATGGAGAGGGATCAGAAAGCACTCCATAAGATGACTTCTCTGAGAAGTAATGAAGGTCATCTTCTGAGTCCCATGAGCAGTCCCATTCAGACTCTTCACCATACTCAGACTGGACTGAGTGAGTCTGTTCTTGCCTTGATTCAGTGGAACTATGTTCAAGCCCCAAAGAGAATCGAGATACAGCTCAGACTCTGGGGAAGCTTTCCTCCCTTAATATCAAGAGCAGTACTGCATGTGTCAGTGTCAATATCGATACCCTTCGAGGCACCAAGGATCTCTCCACAGGCATGGATAGAGCCACAGGAAGAATCAGGGGATTATCTGCATTTGGCACAAGAACCCTTCATGCCTGAGCAGATTGCAGCTACAGCATCTGTATCAGCTCCTCCCTGAGCATGGCTCGGAACCGCTCATTGATGGTAGGCATCAGCAAAGGCGGGAAGCCAAGAAAGAGGCAGCCTGAGAAAGCATTGGAGCCAAACCAGAAGTGGGGACCTGGCTGCCCAGAGACTTGCACAACAGCATCTCTACCAAATAGGGGGAGTGCTTCATGGGTACCGGCAATGCCGATGCCCCAGAGCTCCCGGCACTGTGCATCAAGGACCAATTCTTATGCTTCTTGGGCTTTCCCTGATGCTCAGCACTGCGGCCCTTTGATGCCGATGAGGACAACGTTGAACCCATATGTGCCCTCTGTGTCGGGTCCAATGCTCACTGGTCCCGGGGCCTACTTTCAGTGCCCAGTGTCGAGAGAGGTAGAGACCTTCTTAATGCCGGTGCACTCCTAGTGGTAGTTGCAGTCTTTGCAGCCATCGAGGTTAATGCTTGTGCCAATATCGATGTACCAGCCTTCAAAGAGGCAAGAAGTCTCTCTTGCTGGATCTGGCATTCCCTCTGTGTCCTCAACTGTATTTGCAAACAAAGGCAACAAGAATTAGGTTCATGGTCAGGCCCAAGGCACCCAGTGCACCAAGATTGCGGGTCCATGATAGAAATCCCTTGATTACATTGGGTGCACCTTTTGAAGCCACTGGGGGTCATCTTGGACATAGAGAAAAGAATCATGGCCAAATTAAACTCCTTAATTGTGAACAGTAAAAAAGGGGCAGCGTTCAAATTGAGGTCGGTGTTCTGGCCTAAATGGACCTAACAACTCGAACAAAAGAAAGGAAACTTTAAGATCCGAAAACACTGCAAAATTAAATTAAAGAGAAACAACATTTTATAAAAAGTGAAGGAAAAATAACCATGACAGGAACAAAAATACCTGCATGGGAAGGCACTCTAAGTTAGAGAAAAATACACACCGAGAGGAAAACGCATGACACGTGCTCCCTGCTCCGCAGAAAAACGAAGACTGAGAGACCCATACTCAAACTATGGGCGAGAAGGCACCAGCGCATATGCAGTGGGATGCTGCTAGAAAGTTCTATGTTAATCTCGTTAGTTAGTGTGCACACCGGGCTCCATTGAATGATATCACCCAGCTTTGAGAATACAACTGTCCTGCTTATCCTCAGAGAATGCATGTTATCTGACAATTTTAATGCCTGCGAGTACATAGACCACATTGAATTATTGGTATACCGTCTCCACGTTTTTCCTTAAGTACAAAAAGGGCCTCAGTCATCAAGGCCTTTTCCCATGGATACAAGATGAGAGAAAAACCATACTCTGAATCACTCCTCAACTATAAATCACAAGCATCTCTGTCAAGTACATAATTTCAGCTTTATATTAGTTTTTGCACTGCTGTACAGCAGGAGTGAGATTGAGAATTGCTCAGGTACAAGCCTAGTAATCAGCTGTACCATTAATGTAGCAGTGGTCGTTCTACAATTTTCAATTGAACTAAATGGAAAATGAAAAGCAAAGCATTTTTTTTTATCTGAGGTCCTGTCACAGTGTGTAGTGTGTCATATTTTGCAAATGTGAATTAGTATTTGCACTACTTGTGAGGAACAAGTCAATTCCATGTCACTGCAGGTAAGCAGAAGACATTGGCCAGCGGCTATCTGAAATCTCTACGTTTGAAAGGTACAGTTTAAATGTCGCCAAAACACGTGAATAATAATGAAATGTGCTGAGGCCTGTATCCAGCTGAGCAGCAAACATACAACTTTCAACACACTTGTTATGTGGCTTCATATAAAACTGCTAAGGGGTATATAGACAGAAGAGTTCATGGTTCGCGTTATTTGATAGCCTACCAATCATTAATACATATCTAGGTGGCTTGCATCTTAAATATATAAAGAAGTGTAGAAGAGTTGTTCGAAGGGGGCAAAGAACAGGAGAGGACACATTAGGAGGCCAAGGTTACAACCATTAATCCAAATGTGGTGGGAAAAGGTTTTAAGATATGTGATGAGCAACTAGATAAGACACACGGGGGGGGGGGGGGGAAGGATGAGGAGCAGAGACAGGACTTAAATGATTAGGACAATGGCAGGAACTGTAGAGTATAAATTATAGAACCCTTTAGTCTGAGAAGAATGCCTTAGTAAGAAGAAGTTGGTTCCAAAGGGATGGTGCATCCAGTTTGAAGCAGGAGTTACTATCCAGCTTATAATCGAACGAGAAAAACGCCCAAGTTCCGACCTAAATCGGGAGATGGACGTTTATCTCACAAAAACGAATAAAGCGGTATAATCGAAAGCCGATTTTTGGGCGTTTTCAACTGCACTCCGTCGCGGATGCGGACAAAGTTTATGGGGGCGTGTCAGAGGTGTGGCGAAGGCGGAACTGGGGCGTGGTTATCTGCCGAACAGAGATGGGCGCATTTCACAGATAATGGGACAAAAGTATGCGTTTTTAGCTAGAATTTAGGGCACTTTTCCTGGACCCTGTTTTTTCACGAATAAGGCCCCAAAAAGTGCCCTAAATGACCAGATGACCACTGGAGGGAATCGGGGATGACCTCCCCTGACTCCCCCAGTGGTCATAAACCCCCGCCCACCTCAAAAAATGATGTTTCACAACTTTTTATTTTGACCCTCAAATGTCATACCCACCTCCCTGGCAGCAGTATGCAGGTCCCTGGAGCAGTTGTTAGGGGGTGCAGTGGACTTCAGGCAGGTGGACCCAGGCCCATCCCCCCCCTACCTGTTACAATTGTGCTGCTTAATGCTTAGTCGTCCAACCCCCCCCCCCCTCGAACCCACTGTACCCACATGTAGGTGCCCCCCTTCACTCCTTAGGGCTATAGTAATGGTGTAGACTTGTGGGCAGTGGGTTTTGAGGGGGATTTGGGGGGCTCTACACACAAGGGAAGGGTGCTATGCACCTGGGAGCTCTTTTACCTTTTGTTCTGTTTTTGTAAAAGTGCCCCCTAGGGTGCCTGGTTGGTGTCCTGGCATGTTAGGGGGACCAGTGCACTACGACTCCTGGCCCCTCCCACGAACAAATGCCTTGGATTTATTCGTTTTTGAGCTGGGCGATTTCATTGTCCATTATCGCTGAAAAGCAAAAACGCCCAGCTCATAACTTGGCGAATAAAACATGGACGTCTAATTTTTTTGAAAATACGCTTGGGTCCGCCCCTTCACGGACCCGTTCTTGGAGATAAACGCCCATGGAGATAGGCGTTTCTGTTAGATTATGCCCCTCCACGTGTTTCGAATTTAACTACTTGATGAGAGGGGACAACAAGGAGAATTTATTGGGCTGAATACAAAGCATGAGATGGAATGTGTACTGTACCAAGGAATATATGTGTAGATACTCCTAGAGGAAGGTTTGGGGTTGGAATGGCATTTACATGTGTTTGTTTTTCAGAATATACATACACATGTGCCAGTTCTGAGTGGCACATACACCCATAAATTTATCCATGCCTTGGAGCAGGTGTAAATGTGTATACCGCAGGAGATGAAACGAGCCTGTTGTATAAGAGTGTATACAGACATATGTTGCCTTTATAAAATACACAATTATGGCAATTTAAATGCAGTTTTTCCTGTATTCTGGCCTATAGATAGCTCCAATAAGTCATAATCCAGTAAGTTAAACAAATTCTAAAGAGTGGGTGACAAGACCTCGGAAGTATCACGCAGTGATCCTATGTTTTTTTGTTTGTTTGTTTTTTAAATCTTTAAGTTATCAGAATAATACAAAAAACAAGCATCATTTGATACAACCAATAAATTGCCAATTATTTTCAAAAACTAAAGGACAATAAACCAAAAACAATAAAGCAAACCTAACATATCAGTAGGTTAACAAAAAATAAAGCAAAATAGTATATGTGCATACCTTAAAAAGGGCGAATTGACCTTATAAAATTACATGAAAGTATCAGTTATCATAGTTGTCTAACAATGACCATGTTTTACAAAAGGACAAAATATGACCACATTTTATGGCAGCAATTTCCTCATAACGTCTATATGAACAAAGCAAATTCCACCATTCATGAAAGGAGACATGCAGATTATTTTTCCAATGTAAAACAATTAAGTGAAGAGCAAGTGAGATGATCAAATTAAACAATTTTGCATGTTTTAACGGAACTAACAAACCAGTGGTGGATGGTTTAAGGATTGACCCTTTAAACGACAGAATATCTAAGATAGCAAATAATTTTTGAAAAATGTCCCATATCGATTTCCAGTACGACTGCAAGTTATGATAGGAAAAAAGCATGTGATCAAGAGATCCCACTGCAGATTGACATGGCTAGCATAAATTTGATATGAGCAAGTTTTGCAGGCGTCCAGGATTGTAAAAGAGCAGCTGATAAAGAAGAACACATGGTTTTTGTCCAAAAAAGTTCTCATTCTTTACTGGAAAGTGAAACACCCAGTTCCTTTTCCCAGGTAGATGTAAGAGTGGAACACATATTTAGTTTAGACAATTGCAGAAGTTTTTTTAATCATATTTTTTTTTAACCATGGCAAATTACACACCAGAATCGTCACAGGACTCAGTTGAACAGTTCAGATGAGTAAACATTTTTCAATTGAATAAGATTTAATTCTGATATTTATAATACATATGAAATTCTTTTTTTCAAAGGGAAAGGAGGTGCTGTGAGACTAGTGACGATTCAGGTATGTAATTCACCGAGATTTAAAAAAAAAACAACCCAACATATGGCCACTAACAAGCAATTATCGGCACTAATTAGCATGTATGCACGCAACTTTCTAAACGTATTCTGTAAAGTGTACTTAAATTCTAATACACAGATCTCAAAAGGGGGGTGTACCATTGGAAGGAAATGGGTGGGTCATGGGCAGTGGCGTGCTTGAGCTGGCTCGCACTGGCTCGCATGAGCCGGTTGTTAATTTTTTAAAGATCTTGCGAGCCGGCTCCAGTAAACAAGGTAAGCATGGCAGGAGGGCGCCACAAGCCATGCTTACCCCATTTACCTCACCTCCCACCACTGCCCTCGTTTGCCTGCGCCACCCTCGTTTGCCTTCGCCACCCAGCAATTCTCCTCTCTCCCCTGATTACCTCCGTCAAAGCGGCCACGACATTGAAATCCCTGCCCGTCTCTAGCCTTCCCTTCGTGAGTTCGTTCCCTCAGTCCTGCCTTCTGACATCATTTCCTCTTTCCGTGAGAGCGGGACTGAGGGAACGAACTCGAAGGGAAGGCTAGAGACGGGTAGGACTTTCAATGACACGGCCGCTTCAACGGAGGTAATCATTGGAGAGAGGAGAATCGCTGGGTATGGATGGCTGGAGGGGGGGCAGGGGAGAGAAAAGAATCACTGGGTATGGGTGGCTGGAGGGGGGGCATGGGAGAGAAGAGAATCGCTGGATATGGGTGGCTGGAGTGGCGGGGGGAAAGAAGAGAATTGCTGGGTATGGGTGGCTGGAGGGGGGCAGGGGGGAGAGAAGAGAATTGCTGGGTATGTGTGGCTGGAGGGGGGCAGGGGGGAGAGAAGAAAATCGCTGGGTATGGGTGGCTGAAAGGGGGCAGGGGAGAGAAGAGAATCGCTGGGTATGGGTGGCTGGAGGAGGGGCAGGGGAGAGAAGAGAATCGCTGGGTATGGGTGGCTGGAGGGGGGCAGGGGAGAGAAGAGAATCGCTGGGTATGGATGGCTGGAGGGGGGCAGGGGAGAGAAGAGAATTGCTGGACATGCGTGAATGGAGGGAGGGAAGGGGAGATGAGAGTTGGTGGACATGGGTGGATGAAGGGAGGGCAGGGGAGATGAGAGTTGGTGGACATGGGTGGATGGAAGGGAGGGCAGGGGAGAGGAGAGTTGCTGGACATGGGTGGATGGAGGGCAGGGGGGAGAGGAGGGTTGGTGGACATGGGTGGATGGAGGGGAGGGCAGGGGGAGAGGAGGGTTGCTGGACATGGATGGAGGAGAGAGAAGGGAGAGAGAAGAAATGCTGGACATGGATGGAGGGGAGGGAAGAGTGAGGAAGGAGATGAGAATCAGGTGCTCAACATTAGAAGTGTATATTTATTTACTTATTTATGGCATTTTATCCCACATTAAACATGAATTAGATTGGAACCTGGGATCATTTAATTTTTTTCTTGGAGAGAGTAATGCATTGCCCCCCCCCCCCCTTCAGGCTCTTTCCGCAGCTATAGCCTGCTCTGCAATTTGGGGGGGGGGGGGGCGCAGAGGTGGACCGAGGAGAGAGCCTGTTGTTAAACATTTACCAGCACACCACTGGTCGTGGGCATTCCTAAAAATGAACACGCACTGTTATAGAATATGCCTGATCCACACTGAAGCTAGGCGTGGGCATTTACATCAGACTGTGGTTGGCCTAAATGGTCGCACGCATGTAAATTTTAGTCACGGGTATGAGCACTACCTACATGTATTCTATAAGCTGCACTTAACTTTAGTTGAGGTTTATAAAATAGCGCTAAGTGTGTGTGTGTGGGGGGGGGGGGGGGGTTCAGCGCTGATTTTTTTTGTTTAGATGCTATATATTGAATCTGACCTAAGAGACAAAATGTGTCCACAAGATTATAGAATTAAGGAAAAATTCATATAACAAAAGAGCGTATGAAATCACCCCCCCCCCCCCCCACACACACACACACACACACCACCACTACCACATCAATAAGCTATCCCTATGTTCAGTGGATCTATGTATTCAACTGCAACTACTAAAAATACCAGCATAACTGTAAGTGGATAGTTTATCCATTTAAAGTTATTCCTGCTATTTCTGTGTTCAGATTTAAATGTATAATTTAGATAAAAAAAACTCTGAAGTTTGTTACTCTCACTTCTGCCCCAATTTAAAATTCTTTAACTTCGGCTGTATAGCAACATGCATACAAAAGTTAAGCATTTGGCAGCCCAAGAAACTTAAAGGAACTACATAGGTGCTTTTGAATACTGGCTTCAGTGTTTAAGAGCATAAGAATAGCTATACTGGGTCAGGCCAATGGTTCATCTATCCCAATATTCCGCCTCCAACAGTGGCCAATCCAGGTCACAAGTATCTGGAACAGGGGCGTATCTGCGTGGGGCCTCAGGGGCCTGGGCCCCCGCAGATTTTGCCCTGGCCCCCCCTACCGCCATCAACCCTCCCCCGCTGCCGTTCTTACTTTTGCTGGCGGGGGACCCCAACCCCCGCCAGCCGAGGTCTGCTTCCACCTGCCGCTGCCTTCAAAACTTCTTCTTCAGCCGGCGGGGGACCCCAAACCCCCGCCAGCCGCCCCGCGCTGTTTAAAATTCATCTTCGGCCTCCGTGGCCGTGCTGCTGGGATAGGCGGCGCTGTTGAAATCCACTTCGGAGTCTGACGTCGTTGTACGTTGTACGTGCTGCGACGTCAGACTCCGAAGTGGATTTCAACAGCGCCGCCTATCCCAGCAGCACGGCCACGGAGGCCGAAGATGAATTTTAAACAGCGCGGGGCGGCTGGCGGGGGTTTGGGGTCCCCCGCCGGCTGAAGAAGAAGTTTTGAAGGCAGCGGCAGGTGGAAGCAGACCTCGGCTGGCGGGGGTTGGGGTCCCCCGCCAGCAAAAGTAAGAACGGTAGCGGGGGAGGGTTGGCGGCGGGAGGGGGGTGGAGAGACTAAGTTATTGGTGGCGGTGGGGGCTCGGCGGCGGCGGCGGCGGCGGCGGCGGCGGGGGGGGGGGGGGGGGGGGGGGGGCGCTAAAATGTGCCCCCTCCCTCTGGCTCTGGCCCCCCCTACCGCCGGAGTCCAGATACGCCCCTGATCTGGAAGAAACCCAATTAGTAGCAACATTCCATGCTACCAGTCCCAGGGCAAGTAGTGGCTTCCCCCATGTCTATCTCAGTAGCAGACTATGGACTTTTCCTCCAGGAACTTGTCCAAACCTTTTTCAAGCCTAGATACACTGACAGCTGTTACCCAATCCTTCGGCAATGAATTTCAGAGCTTAACTATTCTTTGAGTGAAAAAATATTTCCTTCTATTTGTGTACCGGGTCACTGGCTGTGGATGAGACAGGAGTGACAAAAAAACCTCATGCAGCACACCTGGGGAGCAGCCGCAGCACACTTGCTACAAACACCGAGACACATTAAAAAGGAGACCTTCTTCATCATTATAGTTCCGCCATGTCTGAGTTCCATTTGGCAGAGGAGAGAACTGTTCTGATGGGCATTGCAATGTTTTTATGTTTGTTTGTGTGAATACGGTTTGAGTTCAATAAAATGTGATTTGAAAATAAAAGTAAAGAAAGTAGACCTTGTCATGGTAGATCAACGCATGGAATCTACTTTCCACTAATGTATATTGGTTAGGTATGTATATTTAACACATTAACCCCTGGATTCTGTATAGTGTGCCAAAATCCAAACACATTCTATAACATGCATAACTTAATTGGATTAACAAGACAATCAGTGTTGTTAACAGCACTTAACAAGCAATAATGAGCACTAATTGACAATCAGAATTTACACACATAAATCGCATTCTGTAATGTAGAATGCCTAAATTTTAATGTGTGCAGGTAAAAGGGACATGGTTATGGACGGGGAAATTGGCATTTTGTGGGCATTGTAAAATTTACGCACGTAGTTATAGAATATTGCTCAGTGCACCTAAATTTACACGCTGGGATTTATACCTTGTTTTCATTGGTGTAAATGGAAGCGCACTGTTTTAGGCGCTGGGATATCAACAAACATATTATATATACTGTGCCTAAATCTTGATGCCGCTTATAGAATACATTTAGGCGGAAATGTTTTCCGTGCAGATTTTTTAGTCACCATATATAGAATCTCCCCTAAATGTTTAACTCTTGTTAACATTTTTAATGTAAGTTAACTCAGCACTTGGCCAAGTCTCTCTCCTTTTTTTATACCTGCCAGGACCTTACTTCTCTGGCACTCCAGCAGCTCCCTCCTCTGTATGTTGCAAGCCTCTCTCAGTAATAGGAAGTTCTGTCAGAGGGGGTGGAACTTTCTCCTACAGAGGTTTCGGGCACATGAGGCAGGGAGAAGGAGCTGATCATCCTTGTGCCAGGCTGTGAGGAGCTGCTGCTAGGTGAGATCCCCGGACAAAAAGAAAGAGAGAAAGATGCAGGAGAAGGGAGGCAGCCTGCAGTGGGAAAAACAGGAAAACAGAAAGTGAGAGAAAGTGTGTGATGTGGGGTGGAGGGAACTGCAGCAGTACAAAGAGGAAAAAAGAGATGTGGGGAGGGGAGTTAGAGGGACAGATGCTGGAAATAGGAAATGCAAGAATTTAAGAAGGGAGATGGTGGCCTTAGAAGGGAGGGGAGGAAAAGGAAAAAGTGATGATCATGGATAGAGGAAAGGGATACCAGGGAAGGGGAAGGGAGGAGATGGTGCCCATGGAGGGAAGAGAGATAAGAGAAGATGGTGCCAGGGAATGGGAAGGAGATGGTTAGAGATGGTGCCTACTACTACTACTCATCATCTCTATAGCGCGACTAGCCATATGCAGCGCTGTACACTTGAACATGAAGAGACAGTCCCTGCTCGACAGAGCTTACAATCTAAATAGGACAGACAAACAGCACAAATAAGAGATAAGGGAATTACTAAGGAGGGGATGATAAAATAAGGGTACTGAATAAGTGAGTAAGGGTTAGGAGTTAAAAGCAGCATCAAAAAGGTGGGCTTTTAGCCTAGACAGCCAGGGATGGAGCTTGACATATGGGCTCAGGAAGTCTATTCCAGGCATATGGTGCAGCAAGATAAAAGGAACGGAGTTTGGAGTTAGCAGTGGAGGAGAAGGGTGCAGATAAGAAAGATATACCCAGTGAACAGAGGTCCCAGGGAGGAGTGTAGGGAGTGATAAGAGTGGAGAGGTGTAGGGTGAGATAAATAATACCTAGGGCAACAGGTACCCACAGATTACTTATACCAAGATTCCCTGATGCATAAGTCTGCCTAACAGACTCACTAGCTCTGTCTAGGGTGAGATACAGGAATCTTGCTTCTGGCACCTCTCCAGGTGTTTTGGTGTGTAGAGTGAAAAAGAAAGACACAGCTGATATATATATATATATATATATATATATATATATATATATATATATATATATATATATATATATATATTAGCTTTATTATGGATAAGAAAATAGAAATACTCTGCACTAGCTTATGCAATAAAAATATCCCTTACTGATATGAGCACTACCGAAAATATATTGTCAAAACTACACTCTGATTATCCTGAGACTAAGTACGGTAATGATTAGAACAGTACAAATGATAACCTAATAATCCTTATGAAACTTATCACGTCTTATGCAAAATACACATTAGCAGCTGTCCCTGCCCAAGAGCTGACATAAACCAGTTGTACTTAGATAAAACCACTGCCTAACCCCAGACCAGGAAATATATCACTGTGATCTTACCACGCTGTCGTGATGACGACTTCAGATAAGACCGGAGCAGAATCTCCCCAGACGTTCTCTTAGCTGTCTGTGTCTTATGTAGTGCAGGTCTTTATCAGCCCACGTAGGTTCCCGTAACTCCTTTGGTTATCAGAGCCAATATCTCTGCCACAGGTATTTGCACCAGGATGCAGGTCACGAGGATGGTATCATACAAAGTCTCTGGCTCCCCCGAGCCTTGCTGGATTTCTCAGGTCCTCTTACCAGTTGCCCCTCTTCCAAGGGTCTCCGACTCACTAACTAACTTCTGTTCCCGCTTTCCCCGTACCTCTCGGTCAGGTGACGGTAGGAACCAATCAGGATCTTGTCCAGTTCAGTACATGGCAAGAAGAGTTCTTTGTTTTGTGACCTTGGATTGGAGAATGGTAACTTCTGGAGCCATGTCTGCCTCCCTACTCCGTTCTCAGGGTGATAGAAGGGGGTGTTTAGAACACAGACTGTCCTTGGCTTAGCAAGCCTGTCAGTGATTTTCCACAAGCTGAAGCTGGATCTTGCTGACACAGAGATGTTGCAGCAGCCATCTTATTATACCAAGATGTCATAGGCTTGTATAGGCCAAGACCAGCTTAGGCTAGATCACAGGGAAATACCCCTACAGAGGTACTGAGGAGCTGCAGAGTGAATGCACTTAAGTCAATAAGAGGAGTTTGAACTGTATGTGGAAATGGATAGGGAGCCAGTGAAGTGACTTATGGAGAGAGCTAATATGAGCATGGAATATAAGTCGTGTAGCAGAATTTTGAACAGATTGAAGAGGAGAGAGATGGCTAAGTGGGAGACCTGTGAGAAGCAAGGTGCCTGCCTCCTCTGACAGAGCTTCCTGTTACAGAGAGAGGTTTGGTACTAGATGAGAAGCAGCATGCTTTCACTTCAGCAGTCAAGGCTGAAGGACAGTGAGGAGCAGGGAGAAGGAGCGCGCAGAGGATAGGGGGCTGCTGGAGTGCAGGGAGAGGTGCTGGGGGCAAAAAAAAAAGGAGAGAGAGAAAGAAAGATGCAGACTGGGGGGGGGGGGTTAGAGGCGACAGATGCAGGAAGAATCAAAGAAGAGAGATGGTAGTCATAGAAGGGAGGGGAGGGAAAAGAGAATGGAAAAAATTATGATCATGAATGAAGGAGATGGTGCCAGGGGAGGGGAGAGAAGAGACACGGGAGGAGAGGAAGGGAAGAGATGGTGCCCATGGAGGGGAGGGAAAGATGATTATAAAAATAAAAATCACCAGACAGCAAAGGTTAAAAAAACGTTGTGCAAGGCATCTCCCACCATCACTCGCAGACGCTGGTCCCACTCAAAGCAGGATCATGTGATTAATCACACGATTAAAAATTTTAATCATTGTACAGCCCTAATATTTGTGTGATAGTCACCCTGTGACAATGGGATAAAAAAAGAAACATACAACAAAATACTTGTGGAAGATGTGGTAGAAGAAGTAAACGTGACTGGGATTTTAAAAAGTTTGGACAAGTTTCTAGAGAAAAAGTCCATCAACTGGTTATTAAGATAGACTCGGAGAAAGCCATGGCTTACCCTGGTGTTGGTAGCATGGAATCTTGCCAGGTACTTGTGACCTAGATTTGCCACTCCTGGAAGCAGAATACTGTGCTAGACTGACCTTTGTTCTGACCCAGTATGACAGTTCATAATTAACATATGGCGAGCTCTCTGTCATTACTCTAAGCTCTGCATGCATAATAATCTCTGCTGTTTATGTAAATCTGAAATCAAATGAGTCGACAGGCTCATTCTTTTTAGGCAGTCACGGGTGCCTTGTATTCTGTTTACCAAAACTGTTCCGCATATCAGCTGATTATAAACTTACTGGCTGATATTCAAAACTATTTAACTGGCCGTGAATGGGTCCTGGCTGTTTAAATAGCATGTTAATGCGTAACCGCAGATATTCAGCGGGAGATGACCAGTTATCTCTGCTGAATATTCATGGTTAGCGGCTAGCTGGTTAGGCATGGATATTCAGCGTCAAACTGGCTATGTTTAGTGGTTAGAATAGGCCGCATAAATTGCAGGCCTATCTTGAAGCGCTGAGACAGATTCTATATATGGCACCTAAAAAAAAAATCAGCATGGAAATTATTTCCACGTAAGCATATTCAATAAGCGGCGCCTAGATTCACGCATCGTATTTAGAATACGCTTACTTGATATTCCAGCACCTAAAACTGCGTTTGCCCGTTTACATAAATGAAAAACTGGCAAAAATCCCAGTGAGTAGATTTGCAGACACATATTCTGTAACTATACAGGTACATTTTGGAACGCCCATGGAATGCCCATTTCCCCACCCTTTTGAACTGCGTGCTTTAAAATTTAGGCACATTTTATTATAGAATACACTTAGTGAGTTGTTCACATAAATTCTCTTTATTGCCAATTAGTGCTTATTATTGCTTGTTAAGTGCTGTTAAATACGCTGATTAGCTTGTTAAACCAATCAAGTTATGCGCGTAGTTACAGAATACGCCTGGATTTCTACGTGGATCTCTTAGGTGCACTATATAGAATTTGGCCCAAAGCACTTAATTGGTTTGTGCTGAATATCAGATTAACTGGTTAAGTTGCCGCGGTCAAAAGTAAAACCGGATATTCAATGCCGGTCACCAGATACAGGCCGGCATTGAATATCCAGTCTGAATGTCGGTGTCTAGCAGTTACCGCTCAGCCTGACGCTGGTTGAATATCAGGGGCTTACTTTCCTGTAATACAGCAGCAATTTAGCACCTTTCACACACTCATTGATCATGGTGTGTTTTGGGAGTTTAGTCATCTGAAATGAGATGGAGAGGAAAATAAATAAATGAATAACCAAAATAGATAAATAGTGATTGCAGTCAAATGATGCGTTAAAAAAGACCCCCCCCCCCCCACACACACACACACACACACTTACCCTCAGTTTCCTTCTGCAGTTAAATGATTGTTGTAAAGAACAGATTTTTGAAATGGGAGTATAATCATTTTGACACATCAGATTCCTTTTTCTAACTTAACTTGCTGTCATCCATCTTAGAGAAGCTTAAGGTCTTAGTTGCAGTAATGTGTTTGTTGTGTGACCCTTGAAGGCTTTTGCTATGTGACTCTTATTTCAATTACAGTCCGGACTTTTCAGCAACCCAAACGGCCTTTCAGTGTTTGCACCATAGTTACAAACTGGGGCTTGCAACATTTTCCTTCTGGTGCTTTTTGAAAAGCTGATGTGATATTGCAGTTTGTGCTTTATGGCCACCACAGGGAAAAAGAGAAGACTAAAATCAGGTTTCTGACAAGATGCCCTTGCCACTTGGCTAAGCTAAGCCGGCTGGTAGGCTGGAAAGAAACAGCAGTGTACAGCTCAGCAGCTTTTTGCAACAGTACTTTTATTCTTTCACAAGTGGGCACTGGCCTTTTAAATGGTGCAGATATTCAGTAGACAAAGCATTAAATCCCCATGGGGTGCACCTTACTTAATGCTGACCTTACCCAGGGAGCCAAGCAGGAGCCTCTGTCACAAGCACACCAGCCTTTCCCACAGTCCAGTGGAAACTTCTTCAGTCACAAACAATAGCTTTTCATCTAGGTTCAAGCTGGCAATAGGGATGTAGTTATCAGTTTGCCTTTCTCAGGTCTCCCACTAAGCCACTCTCTCCCCTTGAATCTGTTCAAAATTGTGCTGCACGACTTATATTCCGCCAGTGTCGCGATGCTCACATTAGCCCGCTCCTCACATTGGCTTCCTATCTGTTTCCTCATACAGTTCAAACTCCTCTTACTGACTTCCCTACACTCCTGCCCAGGAACTCCATTCACTGGGTAAATCTCTCTTATCTGTACCCTTCTCCTCCACCGCTAACTCCAGACTCTGTTCCTTTTATCTTGCTGCAGCATATGCCTGGAATAGACTTCCTGAGCTGGTACATCAAGCTCCATCTCTGGCCATCTTCAAATCTCAGCTAAAAACCCACCTTTTTGATGCTGCTTTTAACTCCTAACCTTTACTCACTAGTTCAGTGCCCATGTTTTATCATTCTCACCTTAGTAATTCCCTTATCCTTTATTTGTCCTGTTTGTCTGTCCTAATTAGATTGTAAGCTCTTTCGAGCAGGGACTGGCTCTTCATGTCCAGTGTACAGTACTGCATATGTCTAGAAGCATTATAGAAATGATAAGTAGTAGTAGTAGCAGCCTATGAGCTCTGCATCTGGAGCCCTGTCTCCACAGCTGGCCCACAAAGGGAAGAAACCTTTCCTTATCAACTGAGCAGCAACCAGCAGCCTCTGGGCCCACTCTTGAGTGCTATGACATATAACTCAGACTATATTCTCTTGCAGTCAGTTTCTTAAAATGAGGAAAGGTTTTGTGAAGTTTTCTGCCCTTACCCATCACAGTGGATGTCCTTGTCATGGAATGGTTTCCTGCTCATACCATGCTCAGTTTATAATAAAGGCAATATACACTGTCGGACAAAGTATTTCATTTGTGTTATCAAATATGTAAGTAAACATCAGTTGTTCCAGTCATTGTTTTTCTCAACTTTCAAACAAATTTTTGATGTTCCATCCCCCCACACCTTATGTTCTACAAACTTGTCTTGTTTACAGGTTCCATGTACACAACACCAAGGGCATTCTTAGGTGGCAAATTAATTTCACCACTTAGGAATAAAAGTCATATACCTGGATTTTAGTATGCATTCTGTCTTTTTGGGGGGAGTACATATTTCAAAAATTTAGTCTTTGGGGTTTTAAGATTAAGTAGGTAGGTTCAGGAGGAGGGGGTAAGTGGGGTGGGTATTTAAGTGCGGATACTGGTATGCTTATACTTATCTACCCAGAATAGAGGAGGATCAGAGTTGGTCAGTCAACCTGCGATATGTCCTTTGCTAGAGAAAGCATAGCTGAAAACAGTTGAGTAGACTGAGTAGGCCAATTGCCTTTAATTCCATTGTGTGCTGTCTAAGGTTGCCGTGTAGCTCCAGATTTGCCCAGTAGATCTGATCCAGTCCTGGGTTTACCCCTTGGCAGACATAGACTTCTTATTTTTCTTAGGGAATTCAATTAGGAAATAAGAACCAAAAGTCACAGGACCAAGTCAACTGGAGGAGTGGCCTAGTGGTTAGGGTGGTGGACTCTGGTCCTGGGGAACTGAGTTTGATTCCCACTTCAGGCACAGGCAGCTCCTTGTGACTCTGTGCAAGTCACTTAACCCTCCATTGCCCCAGGTACAAATAAGTACCTGTATATGTAAGCCTCATTGAGCCTGCCATGAGTGGGAAAGCGTGGGGTACAAATGTAACAAAAAAAAACCTGTCAGCTACATCTGGAGCTAGTCAGTAAATATGCTAACATACCTGTAAGGATTAGGGTAATAGTAACTTATTTATCTTAGAGCATGTGCCTTTGACATTCGCTGTTTTAATCAAATGCAGCGATTTGAGATTCAAAAGCGAGTTAGAGGAAGATGGAATCTGAAAGGACTGGAAGAACCCAGAGACACCCTCAAGGATACCTAACCCATCACCTCCCCTGCAGAAAGGAGTTAAAGGCTGCACTTAGGTTCTGGAAATGATAATCAAGGAATAAAATGCAGAACACTGTATGTTCTGAGATATAAAAGTCTGATTTTACTGTAATGTACAAAGAACAAAGATATTTCATTTGCTATTGAGTTCAATTTCTTGTTAAGCTTTCACTGCATAGATTTATAAATAGTGTGCTGGAGTACTGGGGTAGCATTTGAAAAGTGTGTGTGGGGGTGGGGGGTGGGAATGAAATGTTCATCTTTTTTTCTACATATAACTGACTTTACTTCACGGAGGTCATTTATACACAGGGCGGCATGAAAAAGCTTTGGAAATTGGTTGTTAATATCTAGACTTGCCCTAGGCCACAGTAACAGCTGGTTGGGTCTATGGCGTGAGGCACATGAAAGCTTCCTCAGTGTAGCCTGATTAATTGCCTTCCTTTACAATACAATTCAAAAGAGGGCTCTAGACCCTCCACTGCCCAGACATTTTGAAGATCTTAGCATGCTGGTTTATAGAGATATCAAATAAAGTGCTGTAATCTGGCAGCTGGCCTAGAATGCCTGATTTGATGCCATGGGCTTGATGTGCAAAAGAATTTTTCCCGTTTGTGTCTATAGAAAACTTGTAGTTATGGGACCCAGCCAGAAAAGATAACTACATATTACTGAAATCTTTCAGTCTTTCCTCTGTGGCACAGGTCTAAATAGAAACATTTTACAAAAAGAGTGTAATTTTATGTCCATGTTGATAATGTCGTCAACGAGGAACGACCACAGAAGGTGGAGGAACCCACAATCCTACGTCAAAATAATACAGCAAAGAGGAGTAGGATGATCTGGCCTTGATAATGTCGTCAAATCATCATAGTAAATCTGTGGATAATTGATTCTCTTATTAAATGATTTTTTTTTAAGAATCTATTTATTGAATATAAAGACGGTTTAAAAATTACTATGTAAGAGGAAGAAGCAAAATAAACTGGGGATAATTGATTATCCACAGATCTAAACAGAGCATGGCTCACCTTCTTCTGATCTTGGTTAAATGAACTAATATTCAAGGCATTTTTCATTTGTGGTTCCTGTACCTCTTGCATTGCATTAGGTAGCAACACCCTCATCCTGGTTATGATCATAGCCATCTCTTTCCACAACAAGGTTTTTGGTTTTTTTAATTGCTGTAGACCTTTTGCTGAACGCTTCCCAAAACCTGGCAAAGAAAACAGTTCATCCCCCTCCCTGGTAAGAAGAATGTTGCAGATTTGGGATGTGGGTAGACAGATCGCTCTGGTTCAGGATGATGATAGGATTCCCCTCCCCCTTCTTCTGTTTCCTCCCATTTCTTAAATTCCTCTCTTTTCCATTTCTGCTGTCATTCCTCCTTCTCCCCTCTTACCTCGCTGTTTCCTTGTCTTCCATTATTTTTTCTCTTCAGCAGTTTTTAATAATCTTCTATCAGCACTGACTACAAGAGAGCTTTGGTGACCTAGCTTATGCTTATCTTGGGGGGGGGGGGAGGCTGGTTGGTTTATCCTTGCTTAGGTTGCTGCAGCCACTTGGTCTAATTACTGTGTTGCTCAGCTGGATATTGCATGTTACTGCAGAAAATCTACTATGCACTTTTTCTGTATATCATTAGCTTTATTATATGTGACAGAAGTGCTCTTTTTTTTTTTTTTTTTTTAATCACTCAGTACTTTGGCAGAGTCACATGCAACAAGCAGCTGATTTTACCACATTTCAGTACACAGGCCCGAAAATTGTGGCATCCAGAAATAAACTGTATGTGGATTCAAGCTAAGACTATTATGCCATTCTAGCTATTTGGGTACTGCAGGTTCTACAACTGTATAAGGAAACCTTTTGGTATTCCTATTATGTTTAACTTCTAAATTGATCTAAGCCAACCATTCCTAGCCCAGTCCTTGCGGCATACCTAGTTCCATCTGTTTTTCGGGATATCCACAATAAATATGCATGAGATAGGTTTGCCTGCACGGCCTCAACTGTATGCAAATTTAATTCATGAATATTCATTGTGTATATCCTGAAAACCTGATGGGACTAGGTGTGCCCCGAGAACTGGGTTGGGGATGGGCTGATAAACTTTAAAAATGTGGTCTGGTGGTCCCTGCGTGACCATCACGGATTTCAATGAAATTTTCTGTGAACAGTCTCAGCAAGTATTGCATCAGCGAACGTAAAACTTTACCAATGTTCATTGGGGACATGTATGAATGTTCACAGAAAATTTCATCGAAATCCGTGATAGTCACGCAGGGCACTTCTCTGAAATCAGACCACTTGACATGGAATGACCCAATTTGTAGTTACGCTTTGTTTCTGTTGTAAGCATATTCATATCATAAGAACATAAAAATAGCCATATTGGGTCAGACCAATGGTCCATCTAGCCCAGTATCCTACAGAAACACAATTAGTAGCAACATTCCATGCTATAATCCCAGGGCAAGCAATGGCTTCCCCCATATCAATAACAGACTGTGGACTTTTCCTCCAGGAATTTGTCCAAACCTTTTTAAAACCCAGATATGTGAACCGCTGTTACCACATCCTCTAGCAGCAAGTTCCAGAGCTTAACTATTCTTTGAGTGAAAAAATATTTCCTCCTATTTGTATTTCCATGTAATTTCATTGAGTGTCTCCTGGTCTTTGTACTTTTTGAAAGCGAAAAATCGATTCACTTTTACCCGTTCTACACCACTCAGGATTTTATAGACCTCAGTAATAACCCCCCTCAGCCATCTCTTTTCCAAGTTGAAGAGCCCTAAGCTCTTTAGCCTTTCCTCATATAACACATGCCTTAATTTTCTGATGAATTTTATAGGAAAACACAAGAATTGTGTGAGAATAGTTACAACAATTTGTAACAAGAGGCCTTTTTTATAATAGTTTTTACTAATTTTTAAATATTCTGAAATGAGAGCTGTCATAAGGGGTGGGAAAGACAAGTGCCCATTTAGCACACCAAGTCCAAGAGGATGCCAATTCTCCATGCCACCACTGCAGCAGGATGGGACTCCAGTTGGCCGGTGGAATCTTCAGAGGGAGGACCCACCGCCTGTTCCACTCCTGAACTGTCCAGGCCACTGGCAGGTCCCACAATAGACCTGTCTGAAATTCTGCTAACTCTAATCCCTTAGTAATTTGAATCTATAGAATTTGATATGACAGAGTAATATATAATAGCATTTTAAAAGCAAAGGGTCTTGTTTAATAAAGATTTTTTACATAGGTATGGAGTGGGGAAAAGTCTTTCTGACTGAGGTAGTCCTTTTCTCTCTCTCTCTCTCTCTCTCTCTCTCTCTCTCTCTGAATGCTTGAGTGTTGCTTGCACAGTGGTTTTAGTATAACAGTGACAGAAAGGCTCAGTTGTGATGGTAGCAGAGAGAAGCTTTAAAATGAAACAGCTTATTTTCCAGGACTCCTAGCCTCATGGGTGTTCTTACCTGAGAAAGAGTGAATGTAGAGGTGCTGGCATGGGAGAGCAGCCAAAGGAAACAAGCCTTATAGCTTCTGTTACAGTAACAACTGAAGAAATGAAATATGTGGTATTAAATGATATATGAGATTAATTCCTTGGTGAATAGGCCTAACACTGTGAATCACCTGCAGTTATTCTGCTCGTAAGTTATTCAGACTCTTCACTCTTTGCTTCTGTGAAACAGGCAGCCAAGTCCTTCACTAGCATAGCACAGGAGTTACAAATGCACCTAGAGTTGGGAAACAGCACTGTATTTTCATCTGTTTATAGATTCATTATTCCTCAGAGGCTGTTCTGGATTTTTTATCTCAAGTAGCTGCACTAAAAGGGGTTGGAAAGAGAGATTAGGCAGGAAATAAGACACCACTGGACCAAATGTAAAGCAGAGCAAAGCTTGGGAACATGGGCAAAGCAGAGAGGGAGCATAGATCAGAGACTTCCCACACCTCACAGTGATTCTGAACACCGAACTGCTCTGGTTTTCTGAATATCAATAATGAATATGCTTGGGAGAGATTTGCATATACTGGGTAGAGGAGTGGTTTAGTGGTTAGAGAGTCAGGTTATAAAGCAGGGCAGCTGGGGTTCAATCTCACTTCTCCAACTGACATTTTGTGACCTTGCTCAAGTCACATCATCTTCCATTGCCTTAGGTACAGCATAGATCATAAGACCATTTGGAAGTTGTGCAAATACCTGAATGTAACTCACCTTGAACTTGGATTTGGAAAAGACCTCCAGGACAGGGTCGATGGTTTATAGGACCTTTTTAACAACAACAACAACAAAAGTATTTCTCCTAAATGTTCAATCATCATAATGAAAACAACATAAGGACTGCCATACTGAGTCAGACCAAAGTTCCATCTAGGCCAGCATCCTGTTTCCAACAGTGGCAAATCCAGGTTACAAGTACCTAACAGAATCCAAACAAAATAGCAAGATTCCATGCTACTTACTATCAGAGATAAACAGTGGCTTTTCCCAGATCTACCCTTAGTGGCCTATAGACCTTTCCTCCAAGAACTTGTCCACATTTTTTTAAACCCAGCTATGCTAACTGCTTGCACCATACCTTCTGGCAACTAGTTGCAGAGCTTCATTATGCATTGAGTGAAAAAAACTCTTTTCTCTGATTTACTTTAAATGTTCTAGTTAGTAACTTCAGGGTGCGTCCATTAGTTTTTATAATTTTTGAAAGAGTAAACAACTGATCCACATTTACCCATTCCACTTCACTCATTGTTTTTTAGACCTCTGTTATGTCTATGTCTATCATAACTCACCCCATCCTTCTCCAAGCTGAAGTGCCCTAGTCTTCATAGGCCCATAGGAGAAAGAAACATTGTCTTAGATTCTTTGTTGCCTGGTGAGTTGATTCTGTGATGGATTGGAACTGTTGTTTTACTTACCTGCATTTCTGTGACTAGCTTGTGTATCTATCCAGGCTTTCTGATGTTCTTGCTTTTGCGACTGCTGCAGCTGACACCTGAGGCCTCGCCCCCTTAACAGAAGACAACATTGCAAAGGTCTGATGCCACCCTACAAAGGGGCCTGCAGGCAGGTCTCTGCCACTAGATCTTTGCTAAAGGGTCCTACCTAGTGGCTCTTGGCGTGACCATTCTGGGGACTTGTTGGATAAGAGATGCTAATTTTGGTTATTGGAGGGATAGTAGAGGACTTGGTACAAAATAGGAAAGGTAAGATGGTAGGAGGGGTGGCTAAATCGTCTGTTTTGCTTCTTAAAAGATGTTTTGTACTTATTTATCTCTTGTGGGGGTGGGGTTCAGTCTGGGCCTACTAGGATTTTTTTGGTCCTCACATGTTTTTTTTCTAATGCTGGTCAGGGTATTAGCATTTCTCTTCTCTCCCCCTCCTGGATTATTTTCCCAAACCAACTATTCAGAGAAGAGGACCTCATTGATGATTTAAAAGGTGCTGATGCTTTAGTAATGTATGAGAGAGTCATTCATATAACTGACAGATGTATAGGAGTGCTGTTGGGATAGGGCCAATATAGTGACTCTCTTTATCACTGTGTATCAGAAGACTAGCTTGTTTGATTTGTGCCTCCTCGCCTTAGAGAGGATCAGAGATTGTTTGAGATCCTGCCCAACTCCTTACACATTTGGTGTGTAAAAAAGCAGGTTTAATTTATGACTGGGCAATGCTCAGAAACATGGCTGACAGGTCTGCTGTCAAAAGCCTTTTAACCAACTAGTATACTGTAAGTCATTGGCCCAGGGGCGTAGCCACGGGTGGGCCTGGGTGGGCCAGTTTTGGTTCAGGACCACCCAGCAGTGGAGGCAGCAGAGTGGAGGGAGCAGGCTGAGCTCCGTTCCCGCATCTGCCTCCCTCACTCTCACGGCAGCGCTTCCCAAACGCTGCCCACCGCCGCCACGATCGCGGGATTTACCTCCCTCCGTCTCAGCACTCAGCAGCAGCGGTAGCGAATCATTCACGCTGCCTCCTAATAACCCAGAAGCGGATGCTTCCGGGTTAGAAGGAGGCAGCGTGTATGATTCGCTACTGCTGCTGCTGAGTGCTGAGATGGAGGGAGGTAAATCCCGCGATCGTGGCGGCGGTGGGCAGCGTTTTGGAAGCGCTGCCGTGAGAGTGAGGGAGGCAGATGCGGGAACGGAGCTCAGCCTGCACTGTAAATTTTTTTTTGGGGGGGGGGAGAAGAGGGCTCCGGGCGGGCAGGTGGAATCGCAGGACATGGATGGGAGTGGGAGGGGCAAGAGGAGAATCGCTGATGGCTGGAGGGAGGGGACAGGGGAGAAAAGAGAATTGCTGGTATAGATGGATAGAGGGAGGCAGGGGCAAGAACAGAATTGCAGGGTATGGCTGGATAGGGGCAGGGCAGAGAGGAGAATTGCTGGGGATGGATGAATGGAGGGGGCAGGGGAGGGAAGAGAATTGCTGGGGATGGATGGATGGAGGGGACAAGGGGAGAGAGAAGACAATTGCTGGGGATGGATGGATAGAGGGGGGCAGGGGAGAGAAAAGAATTGCTAGGTATGGATGGCTGGAGGGGAGAGGAGAGTTGCTGGACATGCGTGGATGGAGGGGAGGAAAGAGGAGATAGGAAGGTTGCTGGACATGGGTGTATGAAGGGGAGGGCAGGGGAGAGGAGGGTTGCTGGACATGGATGGAAGAGAGGGAAGGGAGAGAGAAGAAATGCTGGACATGGTTGGAGGGAATGGAAGAGTGAGGAAGGAGATGAGGGAAAAGGGAGAAAAACTGCACGTGGATGAAGAAAATAGGCAGAAGCTGGATCCACTGGACAGTCAAGTCTGCGGAGGACCCAGCTTTTACTTATGGATATAGAGCAAGAAATGAAGAAGAAAGGAGGAAAGTAAAGAAATAAATGGAATGGAAGCCCTAGAAACGGAGTTAAGAGGACAGATAGCAGCAGAATCAGATACTGGGCCAGCATGATCAGAAAAACAGTCACCAGACAACAAAGGTAGAAAAAAATCATTTTATTTTCATTATAGTGTTTGGAATATGTCCACTTTGAGAATCAGGTGCTCAACATTAAAAGTTTATATTTATTTACTTATTTATGGCATTTTATCCCACATTAAACATGAATTAAATTGGAACCTGGGATCATTTAATTTTTTTTTCCTGGAGAGAGTAATGCATTGCCCCCCCCCCCTCCCCCAGGCTCTCTCCCCGGCTATAGCCAGCTCTGCAATTTTGAGGGGAGGTGCACAGGTGGACGGTGGGGGGGTGCAGAGGTGGACCGGGGAGAGAGCCTGTTGTTAAACATTTACCAGCACACCACTGTCTAGTGCCCACCCATCCAACATGTTGGCCCACCCAAAAATTGACTTCTGGCTACGCCACTGCATTGGCCTTGGGTATGTAAGAAAAGGGGAGGAATTGACTGCAATCTACAAGAGTTTTGTGAGATTTCAGTGTTTAGCTCCTTGTCCTAGCTTGGTTTAGAAAGTATGATGATAATGGTTCCATGCCCACAAAGTTGGTGTACTGCTGCTGACCCCCGGTCTTGGAATTAGATTGTAACTGATCACATGGTACATGTTGGAATGTAATTCTGTGGTTATCCTGTGGGGTTTTAATTTCTCATTTAGAGGACTCATCTAATTTAGATCTTTCTTCAGTCTGTGATATCATGCCTGTAGTGGATCTTCAGTGGCTGATTTTGGGTACACTCTTCAAGGAAGCCATCAGTTGGACTTGAATTCGTGCTCAAGAAATTTGCTTCGGGTTCCTGTTGTAAATGATTGCACAACTTCAACTTTATTATGATTTGATCATTAGTTTTTACCCTATATGGAGTAAGATTTAAGAATTTGCTAGGGAAAGATTTGGCTAAGAAGTGATCCAAGGAAAGGATCAATGATGGGCAATAATGAACCTTGACTTGAACAAAGGAAAAATTCCATTAGTGTGGAGAAGATGGCACAGTGCCAGGACTTTTAGAAAAACTTTGGATGCTATAGTGCTTTTAAAATTACTTGGAATCCCAAGGAAATAGCCTGCTTATGGCAAGCATCAGGGAATCCTAAGCATAAGACTGAATGGAGATCCTCGGGTAAAAGGTTATAATGAAGAAATAAGCCGGCTGATATTCAAAGTGATTTAAGTGGGCAGGAGCCTCTTCTGCTCCCTTAAATCACTTAACCACCACTTAAGTGGTGGTATTCATCAGCACTTAACCAGACAGTGCTGCTGAGAATATCACCACAGACCACCCAACAAAAAAGTGGGCAGGTCAGGGGTGGTATGGGGAGGCAACATTAGGAAGGAGTTGGGAGTTATACGTGTCCCAGCTGATATTCAGCCAGGGTCCATATAGACTCTGGTGGTCAGCCCTACAGAAATTAGCCCCCCAGTGTCAGTACTGGTGCCCAGACATGGCCCAGCACTGAATATTGGGGGCTAATCTAGCCGACTAAGATTAGCATTTTTTTTTTTTTAAATGCTGACCGTCACCAGCTGAATATCAGGAAGAAGGAGTTTTATTTAAATTGATCTCTGGGAGTTAAAATGGCCTTTGTCAGCTATTTAAAGTGGTCAACAATTATTAAAGTCCACAATGATGCATAGATCATTTTCCTGGTTGGTAACATTTAATGTATACCTAGCATTCTGTAACTATAATCTTGGTTATTCTTCCCTCCATATATCACTTGTCCAGATACATGTCATCTGTCATTTGCTTTTCCAGTCTCACCAGATCCTCCTACAGTTTCTCACAATCCACTTGTGATTTAACAATGTAAACAACACCTTGGAATAATTTTTTTGTCATCTGCAGATCTGAACACTATACTCATTGTTCCCATTTCCAGATCATTTTATAAATATATTAAAAAAGCATCAGACCCAGTAACAATGCATAGGAAACTACACTATTCACCCTTCTCCAATGAGAAAATTTAGCCCTACTCACTGTTTTGTATTTTTTAACCATTTCCCGGTCCGCGATACAACACTGCTTCCTAGTTCATGACTTTTAATTTCTTCAGGACGCAGGAGCGTATCTGGACTTCAGCGGTAGGGGGGCCAGAGCCGAGGTGAGGGGGCACATTTTAGCCCCCCCTGCCGCCGCCGACCCCCCCCCCCCGCCATCGCGGACAACCCCTGCCGCCACCTGCACCACCTCCAACAAGTTTGACTCCCCCCCCTCAACCCGCCTGCCATCCATCACCGACTGTACCTTTGCTGGCGGGGGACCCAACCCCCGCCAGCCGAAGTCTTTTTCCTGCGTTTGGTTTCTTCTGAGTCTGACGTCCTGCTGCATGTACAACGTGCAGGACATCAGACTCACAGAAACAGAATGAAGCCTTGCGATCTGCAGGGCTTCATTCTGTTTCTGTGAGTCTAACGTCCTGCACGTTAGACTCAGAAGAAACCAAACACAGGAAGAAGACTTCGGCTGGCGGGGGTTGGGGTCCCCTGCCAGCAAAGGTACAGATGGCAACGGCGGGTTGGTGGGGAGGGTCCAGGGCCAAATTTATGGGGGCCCAGGCCCCCCCGTGGCCCCATAGCAGCTACGCCCCTGTTCAGGAGTCTCTCATGATGTGTTTTCTCAGATGCTGTCTGAAAATCCAGGTGCACTACATCAGTTCTGTCACCTTTTATCTACATGTTCATTCATGCACATTCAAGGTCCCTCTCCATTAAACAAAAGGACTGCTTTTGGTTTAATAGACCTGTCTGAAAACCATTTCTACTACTCGGGGCTCAGGCAAGAATATTGGGTACACTGGGTAAACTTTCAGCATTACAGCCCTGTCAAATAGCTTTCAGACCCTTAATCTGCCCTTTGCAACCCCACAATCCTATTAAAATTCATAATTGGACATTATATTTCAAAATATGAAACTTTGTTTTGTGTGTTTGCTTCTGTGAGTGTGTGTGTGTGTTTGGTTCTGCAGCTGTTAGGGTGTATTGTTTTGCTTTCACTGCAGATGTTCCTTCCCCCCCCCCCCCCCCCCCCCCCCCCCCAGGCTGCTGCCCTAGGTGATTATCTAGTCTTGCCTGGTGATTGACCTGGCCCTGCAAATAAAATGCAAAAAGCAAATGCCATGGAATAAATATGCAAGTGGTGCCACAATTTGCTGCACAAAAAAGTAAAATTCAGCACTGGACAGCAGTTTTCCCTGGCTTACTGATTCAGGCAAAACACATTTTCATCTTTGCCTGCAGCATGAATTTTCCATTTATATTCTAAGGTTAGGAGCTAGTGAAATGTCTGCAGTCACATTTTTGTTTGTCTTCTGGTGTACCTGGGAAAATGACAGTGTTCCTAAGGTCAGAAATAGAACAGTGGCGGTTTGTATCCAAATAAACAGCAGCATTTTATTCCATATCTCTTTTAATCTGTGGTGACTGAAAATACAGCAGATACTGCAAATTAAATGTCCCTATGTTGTGTATAGTAATTGATCTTTTAGTCCAGAACGTGACAAAATAATCAGGTACTCTCAAAGTATAAGAGGTGGCTAAAAATAATATGAAGTTGCATTGACACGCAGGCAGGAGTTTGAGCCAGCAGTGAGTCTACAGCTTACAGCTTTGTTATTTCCAGCCCCAGGTGCTAACTGTTCATGTTATGAAAATGCAGGAAACATTTCTCATGTTCCTGGTTCATTTGCTATATTTTAAGGCAGACCATATCACTTGCACAGGTATTTTTGGCCTGTATTGAAGGGAGAATGCCAGTATGTGAAAGCTTGCATGGCAGAATTGTTAAAAGGTAAAGTATTCAATAGGGCAAAAGTAGGTGCACACATTAAAGCCTGCACAGAATGAATCAATTTTCAAACCTGTATGCATTGATAAAAGAAAGCAGCTAAAACTACTACATGTTCTAACATGGCTGTACAGACCTCATGTTAGAAGCATTCTTACGATGTGTATACTTGCTGAAAATTAATCCCCTAAGTCTAGAAAATTGTGCCTGCAAATTTGGGCACACAATCTAATTGAATAATGAGCTCATTAGCACCAATAATTGGCTTTTTAGCAAGCAATTATTGGCACTAATTAGATTTAATTGGGGTATGTGCATGTAAATTTAGGCACGGGCAGGTCATGAGTATAACGGATACACTCCTAAAATTTACACGTTGTTACAATGGAGATTACTGCTACTACTATTTAACATTTCTAAAGCGCTACCTGGGTTGCGCAGCGCTGTACAATTAACAAAGAAGGACAGTCCCTGCTCAAAGGAGCTTACAATCTAAAGGACAAAAAGTGCAGTCAATCAAGATTGATGCAGTCTAGATTTCCTGGATAGAGGTACAATTGTTAGGTGCCGAAAGCGACATTGAAGAGGTGGGCTTTGAGCAAGGATTTGAAGATGGGTAGGGAGGGGGCTTGGCGTATGGGCTCAGGGAGTTTATTCCACGCATAGGGTGAGGGGAGGCAGAAAGGGCGGAGTCTGGAGTTGGCGGTGGTGGAGAAGGGTACTGAGAGGAGGGATTTGTCCTGTGAGTGGAGGTTATGGGTAGGAGCTTAAGGGGAGATGAGGGTAGAGAGGTAGTGAGGGGCTGCAGATTGAGTGCATTTGTAGGTTAGTAGGAGAATCTTGAACTGTATGCGGTACCTGATCGGAAGCCAGTGAAGTGACTTGAGGAGAGGGGTGATATGAG
The DNA here is from genome assembly GCF_901765095.1 of Microcaecilia unicolor. Classification (NCBI taxonomy): domain Eukaryota; kingdom Metazoa; phylum Chordata; class Amphibia; order Gymnophiona; family Siphonopidae; genus Microcaecilia; species Microcaecilia unicolor. The sequence continues at coordinate 223,524,813 of NC_044032.1, read as the reverse complement.
CATATCGGTCTAGGCGGAAGATAAGACGCGCAGCAGAATTCTGAATGGATTGAAGGGGAGATAGATGGTTAAGTGGGAGGCCAGTGAGGAGTAGGTTGTAGTAGTCAAGGCGAGAGGTAATGAGAGAATGGATGAGAGTTCGGGTGGTGTGCTCAGAGAGGAAAGGGCGAATTTTGCTGATGTTATAGAGAAAGAAATGACAGGTCTTGGCTGTCTGCTGGATATGGGCAGAGAAGGAGAGGGAGGAGTCGAAGATGACTCCGAGGTTGCGGGCAGATGAGATGGAGAGGATGAGGGTGTTATCGACTGAAATAGAGAGTGGAGGGAGAGGAGAAGTGGGTTTGGGTGGAAAGACAATGAGCTCAGTCTTGGCCATGTTCAGTTTCAGGTGGTGGTTGGACATCCAGGCAGCAATGTCAGATAAGCAGGCCGATACTTTGGCCTGGGTTTTCGCAGTGATGTCTGGTGTGGAGAGATAAAGCTGGGTGTCATCAGCATAAAGATAATATTGGAAACCATGAGATGAGATCAGCGAGCCCAGAGAAGAGGTGTAGATTGAAAAAAGGAGTCCAAAGACAGATCCCTTAGGAACTCCAACAGAGAGCGGGATGGGGGTGGAGGAAAATCCATGAGAATGTACTCTGAAGGTACGGTGGGAGAGATCTGCGCCTAATTTAGGCCCATTCATTTTCATCACATTTCAGGTGGTGCAAATGGCCATGCCTAAAATTAGGCGCGATTCCCAGGCTTAAGCACTATTCTGTAAGCCATGCCTTTTTCATCACCAATTTTGGCATCATATATAGAGCTTGGAATTGTTAAACTTCCCTTCAAAACAAACCTTCCTACTCCCACCACCGGAACGTCTCTCCTATGCAACCAAATAGTACATTTTGTTTTATCAGGCAACTAAAAGTTCATTTACTCTGATATGGCTGCCTTGGCTGAATCATCTATATTTTCCTGTAAGTAGAATGCACCAAAGTTTTCAAAAATGTACCTCTCACATGAGTGCCAGAACTGGAAGGGAGGCCATTCCTGCAGTTCTTATATGCCATTAAAATATTAGCTTCCTGTCACCAAGGTCAAAGGAGCCCTTTTACTAAGCTGCGGTAAAAAGTGTCTTGCATAGTGTGGGTGCGTGAAATTGGCGCACACTGGGCCATATTTTACCACATCTGGGGGAAAAGGCTGTTTTTAATGGGGGCAGTAAATGGCCATATGCTAAAATTAAAAATAGTGCACGGTTATCTACTGCCAGAGCCGTTGACCAGGTGCTAAGGACTCATGCGCTACTCTTGTGGTAATCATGCAGCATGTGCCAATGTGGCTGTGCTGCCGATTACTGCCGGGAATGTCCCCCACGGTAGAAATAATTTTCTACCGCAGGAAACATGGCACTCCAACCTTGGAATTACCACTGGGCACCTGTGCTACCCACATGTTAGCACTACTGATGCTTAGTAAATGGACCCCAAAGAGCAACATCACAAGCTGGCGACAGTCCTACTGTTGTCTCTGTAGATCTGCACATCAGAGATTAAAGAGTTATGACTGATAGAAGAGCATGTTGGGCAGGGGCGTAGCCACGGGTGGGCCTGGACGGGCCCGCCCAGCCTCTTCTGCCCGCTCTCCCCGTTCGCGTGGTCTGCTCACTTTTACTGCCCTGAAGCACCGTTCTCCCTCCAGCATTGGCGATTCCCATAGCCAGCCTTCTGCCAGCACACGTCGTCAGGGCCTCTTCTCAGGCATGTCCCGCCTACTCTGCAACTTCCTGCATCCCACCTTTGCGGAAAACAGGAAGTTGCAGAGTAGGCGGGACGCGCCTGAGAAGAGGCTCTGACGACGCGCGCTGGCAGAAGGCTGGCTATGGGAATCGCTGGTGCTGGAGGGAGAACGGCGCTTCAGGACTGACCATGTGCAGGGGGCTGTCGCGGGGGGGGGGATGGAGAGGAAATGCGGCAGCGGGTGGAAGGGGGCGGTAGCAGGTGGAGAGGAAATGCGAGGCCTGTGCCCACCCAGTCCACCTCTAGGCCCATCTAAAATTAAACTCTGGCTACGCTACTGATGTTGGGGAACTGAAGCAGGTTAGCAGAGCTACCACAACACTTCATCCAAAAACAAACCAAATACTCGGCAAAGTCATTGATCTTGAGAATCCCACTATTAGGACTATGTGAGGCAGGTTCCCTCTGTAACTTTAGTTTTCAGAAACAGTCTCTCCAGACCCTAAAGTTCTTGTCCTTAATAAGCATCACCCTGGAGCCAATGTTTTTTTTTCACACTGTAGGTAACAGTGCCATCATGTGGCTGGCAGAGATATGCGCAACCTAAATTCATGGACAAATAAATAAATACGTCTATTTACTGATTCAAGGCAGTACAGTAAATACAGTAATGCACAACTGAATTTTTGCAAATATAACATTGCCTCACATTTGATATTTCTAAATGCAAGTGGTTTTCCCCCTAATTGATGGCAGATGTTACTTCGGAAAATTAGAATATATATCGCTACATTTTTTTAAAAACAAATTTATACTGTCATTGTTTGGAATATTTGTGGAAGGTTCCTATAGGTTACCTACAAATAATTATACTGAATTAGACTTGCTCAAATATGGGGTTTAAGAAAATTAAGATTTCTACTTTTTCATCAAATAAAAAAATACGTCTGCAGTTATTTTTGCAAAACTAATTTATAACACTGTATATACCACCTTTTCAAGCCTGTGGCTTACAATGTCAACCAATAATCAGATACTTGCAGGAATGTATTTCTTAGAGCATAGAACATAAGAATAGACATAGTGAATCAGACTGATGGTCCATCTAGCCCAGTATCCTACTTTCAACAGCAGCCAATCCAGGTGAGAAGTACCTGGTGAAAATCCAAATACTAGCAATGTTCCATGCTACCAATCCCGGGGCAAGCAGTGGCTTCCCCCATGTCCATCTCAACAACAGACTATGGACTTTTCCTCCAGGAACATGGGTTAATGGGACAGAATCAGCATGGGTTCAGCCAAGGGAGGTCTTGCCTTTCCAATCTGTTTCATTTCTTTAAAAGTATGAATAAACATGTGGATAAAGGTGAGCCGGTTGATGTAGTATATCTAAATTTTCAGAAAGCTTTTGACAAAGTTCTTCATGAGAGACTCTTGAGAAAATTAAAAAGTCACGGGATAGGAGGCAATGTCCTTCTGTGGTATTAATACATGATATTAAATGATATACGAGATTAATTCCTTGGTGAATAGGCCTAACACTGTGAATTGCCTGCAGTCATTCTGCGTGTAAGTTATTCAGACTTCATTCATTGCTTCTGTGAAACAGGCAGACAAGTCCTTCACTAGCATAGCATGGGAGTTACAAATGCACCTTCTATGGATTAGGAATTGGTTATTGGATAGAAAACAGAAGGTAGGGTTAAATGGCCATTTTTATCAATGGAGGAGGGTGGAGTGCTGCAGGGATTCTGCACCGGGACTGGTGCTGTAATAACTGATCTGGAAATCAGAATGATGAGTGAGTTGATTAAATTTGCAGATGACACAAAACTATTCAAAGCTGTCAAAACATGTGGATTGTGAAAAATTGCAGGAAGACCTCAGGAAACTGGAAGACTGGGAATCCAAATGGCAGATTAAATTTAATGCGGACAAATGCAAAGTGATGCACATTGGGAAGAATGATCCAAATCAAACTTACCTGATGCTGGGGTCCACATTAGGAGTCAGCAGTCAAGAAAAAGATCTAGGTGTCGTAGATAATACTCTGAAATCTTCTGCCCAGTGTGTAGCGTTAGCCAAAAAATCAAACAGGATGCTAGGAATTATTGGAAAAGGGATGCAAGATAATACCAATATATGGCCTCTGTATCGCTCCCTGGTGGTCACCGTACCTCAAAAATGATATAGCGGAATTAGACGTGATTCAAAGAGCGACCAAAATGATTAAGGGGATGGAACTTCTCTCATACGAGGAAAGGCTAAAAAGGTTAGTTCCTGGAGAAACATGGGGGAAGTTGCTGCTTGCCCTGGGATTGGCAGCATGGAATGCTGCTTCTCACTGGGTTTGTGACTTGGATTGGCCACTGTTAGAAGCAAGACACTGAGCTAGGTGGACCATTGGTCTGACCCAGTATGGCTGTTCTTATTTATCCAGTTAATTTTGGGGTAATTGAAATCACCCATTATTATTATTAGTAGTAGTAGTAGTATTTCTTGCTGTCTTTTTCGATTGTGAACTATACCAAACTCTAGAATGGGTTGGTAAGATATCAATCATGAGAGATTGGGACCCCTGGGACAGTGCCCACTCAAATGTAAGAGGCATAATGTCAGCATGTGCAGGCAAAAAGAAGGAATTGCTCTCCACACAAACCCACATTGTCCAGAAAGAGGAGGAGGAGTAGAAGGCTGTGGCGGCAGCACCCACTCTAGTCTGAACCAGCTGAAAGGCAGTGAGACAGCTGTGTTTAAATTGGCTTACACAGATTGGAGGAAGAAACAGCTCACACAGTAGAGGAAATAAGTGAGCCTGGCCTCAGTGGAGGAAACAGTGTGCTGCAGTCAGGTGGAAGGAAGAAGGAATGTACTTTGATCGATAGGAGGGAGGCAAGGAGGAAAGCACTAGAGCCAAGGGAGGAAGAAAAATGCTCCTGGATAGGAAGAAGAGTATAAGGATCAGGTCTTGGGATGGTTGACAGAAAGTGAGGAGGTCTTTTACAAAGCGGCGGTAAGCCCAACACAGGCTTACTGTTCGCTAATCCAGAACTACCGCCAGGCTATCGCAGCAGCCCGGTGATAGTTCCCACCCTCAGTACATGTCACTTCTGGTGCTACAAAAATTTTTTATTTTTGTAGTGCCAGTGTTACCACCAGGTTAGCACGGGAGCCCATACCACCACCTCAATGGGTGGCGATAAGTGCTTCCCCTGGAATGGCCTTGCGGCAAGTGGTTCACTTGCCACATGGCCATTTCTTTAAAAAATAAAAAGACAGCCTTTTATCCACTGCAGTAAAAGGAGGTCTCAGCATGCGTCAAAAACATGTGCGCTGCCAGCACAGGCCCCCTTTTACCACAGCTTTGTAACAGGTCCCCTGAGCGAGTTGAGGGGAGAGAAAGTAGGTGTCCTGCCATTAGTCCATGCCAAGCTGATTTGGGGAGAGGGGGTGGGAGAGAAGGCTTGCACCTCCCCCAACTCTTCCCCATTCCCAACTAGTTAAACTCTGCCTACAAACCAATTTCTGTGGCTCAGGCAAGGCACTGTGTACTTTTTATACAGAGAATCACAATCTGACGTTTCCTTGCATTAGAGTTGGGCAAGCCTGGCTATACTATAGTGGTGTTTGTTATTCACCACAACATCACCTTCTAATCAAAAGATTTTTACAGGGTAGGAAGAAGCCTCAGAACAGATGTAGCTTTATGCATAGCCACAAACTATTCCATCATTGGGTTAAAAAAAAAAAACCCCTACCCCTTCCGTCTCCTTTTATTTCTTTTCTTCTTTTTATATTTTTTTACATATTTCTTAAAATATCACTGTCTTAATCTTGTGCACCCAATACTTCTTCAGTGAGCCTGGTAAAGAGTGAAGTGGGATGCCACTAATAAAAGAGGAAGGATTTGTTAGCAGTTACGTGATGCAATGGCTTGTTAGCCTCGAAACGCTGGCAGGGTCGGATTGGAATAAAATACTGCTTCGAGATTATACTGCAGCTGTTTTGACAAGGAGGATATAAGATAAGTGTTAAAACATTTTTTACATAAGATTAAGAGTGAGTCGCTGATGCACAAGATTAAGACAGTTATATTTTAAGAAATACATAAAGAAAAAAATAAAGGAGAAGGAAGAGGTAGGTTTTTTTTTTTAGCCCATGATGGAATAGTTTGTGGCTATATATAAAAAAAAGCCACTTCAGTTCTGAGGTTTTTTACTACCCTGTAAAAATCTTTCATTAGAAGATGATTTTCTTGTAGTGAATAACAAGTCTTTGTATAGAGCTCGAGTTTGATGCTACAGCGGGAGTGTTTGAAGATTTAAGGTGTCTCTAGACCAATGTTTCCCAAGTCTGGTTCTGGAGTACCCCTTGCTAGTCAGGTTTTCATGATATCCACAATGAATATGCATGAAAGAAATTTGCATATAATGGAGGCGGTATATGCAAATCAAGTTCATTCATATTCATTGTGGATATCCTGAAAACCTGACTGGCAAGGGGTACTCCAGGACTGAGAAACACTGCCCTAGACCAGTGTCTGCATATAATTTTTACACTATAGAGGTGGCATATTCATGCCTGGGGCAAAGGAAAGATGTCCACCATTACTATGATGACTCTTGCAAGTCCGTTAGGGCCACTGAGCATACGCAGACCATTCTAGCATGCACCTGTGGGGGTGGTGAGGGGACCAATAATGATGGGTCTCCAGGAGGAATTTAATAAGCTTTAACAGATTGTATCTACATTTACTGAGTGCTAAAGTTTTTGAGGTAGGCAGTTGTGTTGTATGGTTTCTGTTTTTATTACCATCCAGAACTACAGTGATTATGCAAATAATGTCATTTCTGTCATGCCCTCTGTTAAATAATAGGCTTAGTTTTATTGACAGCTGAACAGCAATAATTGTGCTTCAACCATGTCTCTCTGCTGATGACTCCCAAATCTACCTTTCTACCCCTGATATCTCACCTTGCTTCCAAACCAAAGTTTCAGCGTGCTTGTCTGACATTGCTGTCTGGATGAAACATAGTAACATAGTAGATGACGGCAGAAAAAGACCTGCACTGTCCATCCAGTCTGCCCAACAAGACAACTCATGTGTGCTACTTTTTGTGTATACCCTACTTTGATTTGTACCTATGCTCTTCAGGGCACAGACCGTATAAGTCTGCCCAGCACTATCCCCGCCTCCCAACCACCAGCCCCGCCTCCCAACCACCGGCTCTGGCACAGACCATATAAGTCTGCCCAGCACTATCCCCGCCTCCCAACCTCCAGTCCCGCCTCCCACCACTGGCTCTGGCATAGATCGTATAAGTCTGCCCCGCACTATCCCCGCCTCCCAACCTCCAGCCCCTCAACGCCAGCTGAAATTAAACATGACCAAATCCGAGCTCCTCATTTTTCCCCCCAAACCCACCTCCCCACTCCCCCCGTTTTCTATTTCTGTTGATGGCTCTCTCATTCTCCCTGTCTCTTCAGCTCAAAACCTTGGGGTCATCTTTGACTCTTCTCTCTCCTTCTCTGCTCATATCCATCAGATCACCAAGACCTGTCGTTTCTTTCTTTACAACATCCGTAAAATCCGTCCCTTTCTTTCCGAGCACTCTACCAAAACCCTCATCCACACCCTTGTCACCTCTCGTTTAGACTACTGCAATCTGCTTCTTGCTGGCCTCCCACTTAGTCACCTCTCCCCTCTCCAATTAGTTCAAAACTCTGCTGCCCGTCTCGTCTTCCGCCAGGGTCGCTTTACTTATACTACCCCCTTCCTCAAGTCGCTTCACTGGCTCCCTATCTGTTTTCGCATCCTGTTCAAACTTCTTCTACTAACCTATAAATGTACTCACTCTGCTGCTCCCCAGTATCTCTCCACACTCGTCCTTCCCTACACCCCTTCCCGTGCACTCCGCTCCATGGATAAATCCTTCTTATCTGTTCCCTTCTCCACTACTGCCAACTCCAGACTTCGCGCCTTCTGTCTTGATGCACCCTACGCCTGGAATAAACTTCCTGAGCCCCTACGTCTTGCCCAATCCTTGGCCACCTTTAAATCTAGACTGAAAGCCCACCTCTTTAACATTGCTTTTGACTCGTAACCACTTGTAACCACTCACCTCCACCTACCCTCCTCTCCTCCTTCCTGTACACATTAATTGATTTGATTTGCTTACTTTATTTTTTGTCTATTAGATTGTAAGCTCTTTGAGCAGGGACTGTCTTTCTTCTATGTTTGTGCAGCTTTGCGTACGCCTTGTAGCGCTATAGAAATGCTAAACAGTAGTAGTAGTACTGTTAAACCTGTCAATAAAGTGCACGAGAGCTGCAGCTGTATACTAAATTTACCAGCACACATTCACTACTGCACGTGAAAATCTGTGCAATTAAAAACTTTTAGCATTAGATAATTGTGACTTCAAGTGATAGATTTAACTATAATCTGTTCTTTTATACACTCTGCATACTCTCATTTTGTGGTGCTCCTCTGGGGGTGGATTTTATTACCTGTCATGAACCCTTAAGGTACTTTTCATATCTTAATCTTAAGGCAACAAGTAGGGCAAAACACCACAATAGAAACAGTCAACAAGGGGAATAGTCCTTTTAAAAACTGGAATTTACAGAATCAGTGTTCAGGTCTCTTGTTGCAGCTGAAATTGGAAGCAGCATTATGACCCATATCCCAAACTGTACATCACCAGAGAATATAAGTTCATTTTAAATAAATTCTCCTTAAAACCAGCTCATAGAGAGCTATGACAAAGCATTCCAGCATATATTTGTACTGAAAGATAAAACATTTTGGAATATCTTCATGGAATCTGTATTCCTGCATACTTTCACCATCTTTCTCTCAGACTTGTATGTGAAGCCCAGGCTTCTCATGCTGGGGTCCTAGTTTCAGCTGCACAAGGCAGCTAGACAAGTAAAATGACAAAAGGGAGATGCTAGTGTAGTAGATTTATGGCATAATGAAAGTGGGACAAAGTCATAATTACATATAAAGCATGAATGTGTAGCATCAGCCTAAGCCAGGGGTGGGCATAGATAACAAATAACATGAAATGTTGCTACTAATTGGGTTTCAGCTAGGTACTTGTGACCTGGATTGGCCACTGTTGGAAGTAGGATACTGGGCTAGATGGACCACTGGTCTGACCCAGTATGGCTATTCTTATGTTCTTACCCTATAACATATTTTCAGTTACGATAGTGCTAGTTGCAGATTTGTTCTTCAGTTGCTTTGTTCTGGCACCTATGGCCAAGCTTTATTAACAGTAACAGAGTTAATCAGGTGGAGGCTCCTTCATGCACAAATAGTAATTTGTCATGAGAGTACAGGACTGCTACACATAAGTATGAATTATTTAGGGTCTTTTTCGCCCCCACCCCAAATTACCAGCCAAAGCCAATTTGCAGAGATAAAAGACCCAAGGCTACGTATGAGAAAGCAATAGGATTTATTCCTTATAAGAAAAACAATTCTTTTATTATTACTTGCCAATGCAGATACAATTGATTAGTTTCTCATGGGAGAGCAGCCCTGCTTGCACAAAGGTACTGGCTGTGACTGTCTCCCCAAAGAAGTAGGAAATACAATCATTAACATAACAGGTCATACCTAAGTAATCTGACAATAATCACACTTATTGGATATATGATAATATTATAGTTAACACTGATTGGCTATTATAATAATGTGGTTAGTACTTACTGGAAAAGCTAATAATGGACTAGCTCTTCCTGGAAGACTTCATCTTCCTGAGGAGTTATCTTGTTCTATTTTTCACTAAAGCATCTGTGACCACCATGTTGCTAAACCATGTTACTCTGTTTTTCCATCCTCACCCCTTCCTCATTTCTGCTTGCACCAGGGTGTCTCAACAGATCAGGAGTTGAGCCACACTGGAGTTCAGGCCAGTGTCACACAAGCTGTGGCCTGTCAGTTTTTATAATCATTTTAGGCCTGAACCATTGTTCATAGTTAGGTTCATTTTCTACAAGGGAAAGGGGATGGGATTTGATATACCACCTTTCTGTGGTTACAATGAAAGCGGTTCACATATTATATACATGTACTTATTTTGTATCTGGGGAAATGGAAAGTTAAGTGACTTGTCTAGCGTCACAAGGACCTAAAGTGGGAATCAAACCCAGTTCCCCAGGTACTCAAGCTGCTGCACTAACTACTAGGATATTTCTCCACTCCTGAAGTGAGTTCCTTTTGCTTTTATTTGTCTTTGTATTTTTATGTATATGGAGGGGGTTCTTTCCATTTTTATTCTTATTACATTATTTTACTTAATTTCATCTGGGCAACCATTTGTAGACTTAAAACCCATCTCTTTTCTTTGTTTTTTTGGTGTAGGAATTTTCACCCTTCTTTTTAGACGTCTTTTTTAATGTTAGATATGTTCATTTGAAAATTTTTTATGTAAGTATATTTATATTTGTGTTTTGAAATAGCTGTATATACGTTTATCAATTTTGTTATAGATTCCTAATGAAAGCTTGGTAGGCTGAAACATGGCCCAAGTTGAGTTGTGCCTTGCTTATATTAACGTTTTTTTACACCATTCCATATTGTTGCTTGTGGCTTTATCTTCACTGTTTTCCTGAGTTACAATTGGCCACGTTTGAAAATGACAAACACCAATTACCCCTCCCTGGACAAACTGAAGGAGCTTACTTAATATTGGGGGAGATCTGTTGACTCAGCTGTTGTCAATGCTGTACTCAAAAAGGACCCAGACTCACAATCTACCCTGGATCAGCCATAGAAGCCATATCCTTTTTCTAGTTGGAGGAAGTGGTGAGTTGTTATTAGCACATTGGGAAGTCTTGTCTCTGGAGAAGATGTGCCTACCTGTCCTTTCTGCATGCTTGATGCTGAAACCTGGAGCAATTTTGCATGTTTGTCCATAGGCCCCTGAATCAACACAGATGCGCCTGAAATATATAGAGCCTTATCTTCATTTTTCTTTTACCCATTGTACAGTATCAGTGCTCCTCAGCAGCATTAAAGGGGCACACTCCTTCCATCACACCCTTTGTATGTACCTACACCCGCACACCACAGCGGAGTCAGCAGTGAAGAAAGCCAGCTGGCTGCAGATCAATGGAAGTAAATCTCACCAGTACCTGACCAATGGAAGTAAACCTCACCAGCACCAGAATAATTTGGGGTCAGAACCAGCAGACCACACTGAGAACACCAACTGCTATCTTCCTCTCCTCCGGGATACAGTAAACTTCTCTCTCCTACATGCAGTAACATTTTTATACTGGGTATGAGTTGTCCAAGTTGCACCTATTCCAGCAAGCAGAAACTTGATTAGCAGATGTGTTTACCAGTGATTAGATCAGCTGCAGCAACCACTGGCAGCACCTGTCATCTGAACAAATTTGTTTGTTTCTGTTAATATCTAGGATCATCATCTAAAATAGAATTGTTTCATCTCAGGGAAATTTAACCCCCAAAGTTACTGAGTCAGATCTGACAACCTTCAGCTCAGAGCAGGAACTGCTCTCTTAATGATCCTAGCAAGTCAGAGAGATGTTGTATTGGTGCACTGCTATGTGACTGTGACCTACTTGACATTCAATCTGATTCACTGGTGAGAGCTTACTAATGACTTCTGTGAAATACAGGATCAGTTTTGCAATTTCCAAGCTGTAGAGGAATGGTTGCCTGCATTTTAAGCAAGTTTTGTTTCTGTAATTGAAACAAGTACATGATGGAGGATTTCCTCCGTTCAAGATGTGCTTCTTCCTTGTTCTGACAAGGAACTCCTTCACAAATATTACCCCCCTCGATTTACCCAAATTTAAGCACCATTTGCATGCTTGAATTTATAGAATACTACCATTCATGCGAGTAAGTGTACACTTACAGTATCGTGCCTAATGGTATTCTGTAATCACTTACTAAAATGGCATAATTTTCATAGGGGTGTTCACTAGGAGGGGCATGGGTGAGACATACGCAGGGCTGATATTTACACACAGAACTTATAAAAAAACTGTGTGTAAAGGTGGCACATGAGTGCCGCATTTAGATACACCCATTTGCACATGCCATGGACCTGACATAAATGTTTGTGTACTGATGCTGACAAGATAGTATTGTAGTGCTATGTTACAGAATTGCCTCCTAGATGTGTAGTCCGTAGACAAAGGTAAAGAAGCTAGCAGATTTTTTGCTCACATTGTCTCTGGACAGTTTTTAAAAGGGTTGTGAAGGTCTGTGCATGAAGGAGCAGAAAACACATTTCTGACAGACATAACTGCAGACAATATCAGTCATAGTATTTATGTTGCTAATTTTTCCAGGTGGTGCTCATTAGGCACTTCTGGGTATCAGACAGCCTAGGAATTCTTGGAAGAATGAACAGAAGCTTCACTCTGAACATAAGAGTAACCATACTGGGTCAGACCAATGGTCCATCTAGCCTAGTATCCTGTTTTTCCAACAGTGGCCAAGCCAGGTCACAAGTACCAGGCAGAATCCCAAGAACAGCAACATTCCATGCTACCAATCCCATGATAAGCAGTGACTTCCCTCTGTCTATCTCAATAGCAAACTATGGACTTGTCCAAACCTTTTTTTAAAGCCAGATATGCTAACCGCTATTACCACATCCTCCGGCAACATGTTCCAGAGTTTAACTTTCATTGAGTGAAAAAAATTTCCTCCTATTTGTTTTAAAAGTATTTCAACATTAATTTACAAGGTCTGATATTCCACCTACTGCCGCTCAATTGGCTGTTTTTTTTTTTTCAATCTAAAATCTATAATAATAAACAAGTTAGTAATGCTTGATTGATTATGAGAGGGGGAATTCCTGGTGATAGATTTTGGTTGGATTTCTTGCCTATTGATTGGAAAGGATTTCTCTTTTTAAAAAAATACTCAAAAAACATATTTCCAGTTAGTTAATTGTCCATACTATTTGATGACTTCTTCACCCATTATGTTTAGGTTGCACCCATCCCAAAATCAACAATCTTTAGTATCCTGTGGCCTTTTTCCAAAAAATCTAGGAGGAGAAATCAGTCCCTTTTTTTTGAAAAATTCAAAGGAACCAAGCCATCAGGTTTCAAATTATAGGCCTGTTGTGTCCATACCAATGTTCACTAAAAATTTTAAAAGGCATGGTTAGTGCTCAGTTAAATGATTATATCTAAGTCACCATAACATTTTACATTGATCTCAGTCTGAGTTTCGAGTTAGCTATAGCACATAAACAGTCTTGGGCTCATTATTAGACAAGGCAACATCATTATTGCAAATAATAATCGTAAAGCCCTGATATTGCACTTTCATCTTTCGAACACATATGACTTGGTGGATCATGAGATCTTGCTGTTGGAGTTTCAAAATATAGGAATGGGCGGCAGAGTACTGAATTGGTTTAGAGGTTTTAAGGTTAAACAGAAGTTTGACTTCTCAGATTCTTGGAGTAACCCTTGTGGTGTCCCACAGGGTTCTCCATGGTCTTCTACATTGTTCAATGTTTTTTGTTTTTCTTTTCTTTTTTTTACAGCTTAGGCTTACCTTTTAAATCACAGGGTTTTTTGTGCCATGTCTATGCTGATGACATCACTGTTATGATTCCTGTCTATCAATACATAAATCAGGTGGTTATATTAGTGGAAAAATGTCTGAATCTTATTGCATCTTGGATGATCCCTGTCTGGATCATTTTCTGGTCAACCAAACAAAATATTCATTTTCCTCTTCAATTAAGATTTTAGGAGAATATATACTGATCAGACTTTTTCTCAACATTTACATATCAATGCTTCAGTTAAAAGCTCTTTCTTTTTGCTTAGGAAATTGAGACCTATGATGTGTTTCTTTGAATTAGAGTTAGACTCTTGGTCCAGTCATTGATCTTGTCAAAGCTGGAGTATTGCAATCCTATATTTCTGGGCAGTTCAAAACAAAAGCTAGAAAGACTTCAAACAATACAATACTGTGGTTCATCTGATTTTTTCTGAGAAAATCAGATAGGATCTCAGGTTATTTTGTAAAATTGCCTTAGTTTCTGGAAGTTTGTCCCGGTTTCTTCTTTGATTTGTGAACTGCTTAGAACTTTTGGTTATAGCAGTATATAAATGCCATTTTTATATCACATTATGTTATGTTACTTCATTGATAAGCCCTTTTACGAAGCGGAGGTAAGCCCAATACTGGCTTACCACTTGGTAAAAGGGAAGTACCGCCAGGCTACTGTAGCAGCCTAGCAGTAGTTCCCTCCCCCAACACATGCCAGTGTGTACCCAGCAAGTGCTTCACTTGCCACATGGCCATTTCTTGAAAATTAAAAACAAAGACCTGCCTTTTACCCACTGCAGTGAAGTGGGACCTCAGCGCGCATCACAAACACTCGCCGATGCCAGCACAGGCCCTCTTTTTGCTGCTGCAGCTTCATAAAAGAACCCCTGAGTGTCCCCTAGTCTTTGTACTTTTTGAAGGAGTAAGAAATTGATTCACTGCACTCCAGGATGTTGTAGACCTCAATCTTAGCCATCTCTTTTCCAAGCTGAAGAGCCCTAACCTCTTTAACCTTACCTCATGTGACTGGCGTTCCATCCCCTTTAACATGTTGGTCGCTCTTCTTTGAACCTTTTCAGAGCAAAAGAAAATGAGAAAATTTGGGTTCTCAGGATTTGATTCATTAAAAAAACCCTTTTTATCTTTTGTTTTTAATTGCTGTCATTACCACAACTAAGATCCATCCTGAGAGAAAGGAAATAGAAAATGAATTTTGTTTTGTCACTCATCCATTTAAAAATGTAGAAGCTAGCCCGGAGAGATAATGACAGTTTCTTTCCTAAGTAACAAAATAAATAGGATTTGTTCTAAGGACTGACATCAAAACCATTGTGTTCTATCCATTAATAAGATTGCTATCCTGTTGCATTTTTTGTAACCTTTTTTTTTTTTTTTTACTATTGCAGATTGCACCTCTGTGTAACGAATGTGTTGTGTCCACTGTGCTCTCACTACACAGTGTCATATGAAGAATTCCACTGTTTCCTAAAGGCTTTCTTTACACTGAAGGTTTCCCATTTTCTCCACTTGTTCTTGGAGACACCTTATTGTATGACATTCTAACAAGGCTGGATGCAAATTGGTTGTGCAGTAGTTCATGATAATGTACTGTATTAGGTGTAAATCTGATGCTTTCTTTTGTTGTAGGTGGCACACGTTACAAGCATGCCAGAAGGGAGGATTTCTGTTTGTAGAGGTTAGACCAAGTTTCCAGGTTCTGATCTAGCTTTTCATGTGTTCTATGTACAGCAACTCTCTCTTTCTCTCTCTACTATCCCTTTCCTATTATATTGAATGGAGTTCCTATCTTTCTTCTTTCTTTTTTTTTTCTTTTCTCCTCTATCAAATTATTTATATGTATTGTCTCTGTTTGGAGACCACTCCAATGATATTTGATGGGCAATATAACAAGCAATAATAAATAAACTTGGAAGCTCTTATGAGAAGGATTTCATAATTTTCATGAGATTTTGCTCTAACATTATAGTTCTACAAGGGATCATCCTTAAGCTGGTGCAAATGGTACAACAGAGCAGAAATCAGCTCCAGCATGGAACTGCAAGTAGGAAGAGGCAGAGCAGAGTTCACAACCACATAAAGCCAGGAAGAGGATACAGAACTGTGGTCTCTCTGCCCCCAGGTTGGCATTTTAATGTAGTGACCATGGAAATCTGGAAGAATCATTTCTGAGCTGCTGATAGTGCTTCCCTGTTTCCTTCATGCGATCAGCAGGAGGGGGAAAAGCAGTAATGGGTGAGAAATGTATTTTTCCTGGTCCCATAGGAAAAGAAAGGAGGGGAAGGGGTGAGAGGTGAGAATAGGGTGAGGTTGAGAGCAAGGAGATAGAGTGAAAGGCAGGGTGAGGAGGGAAGGTAACAGTGAGGCATGATATATGAGTACAAGGGAGGAAACAAGGAAGAGAAAGAGAAAAGAGATGGGAAGAACAAGGGGATAAGAGAGCAAAGGGAAAAGAGCTGGATGTGTACTTATAATCATCAGGTTTTTTTTATAATAATCTTTCCTGACAATCTTACCATTACTTCACAGTTTACAGTATGTTTTGGTTGTTTCCATTTTTGTATATGTGCTTTTATTGTATTTTATAATTTTTGATTATGAATCTATTTGATATTTCCAGACTCTTGAGGCAGGCGCATTTAGTTGAAACACGGTACCGTGTCAAGACTTTAGCTTCCATCAATAAAAAGTATTCTCTCCAACTCCTGGATGTCCTGTGGTTTGTTTTTGAAGAGCCATCATCCATTTCCCATTCCTTTGTGTATTTCTCTGTGAGATCCTGTGTTCCTCCACCCTTGTGGATTTTGTGCTTGGATTTTGCATTCCTGCATTACAAATTACAGTCATAGTTGTGAGTTATATTAGAGTTTTAATGATCTCTTAGACCACTGTATTAGTGTTGTTTTTGAGTAACTGGACTGTAACAAAGAATCACATCCATTAAAATTTGATGCTGAGTTCAATAAAAAAAAAAATCTATTGTGTTAAGGAAACAAACAGAGCGGTCCAATGCAGGCTTACTGCTCGCTCTATCGGGACTACTGCTGGCCCAACGCTTCTGCCGGTGGTAGTTCCACCCTGAACACGTGCCATTTCCAGGAGAAAAAGAAAACCCCCAGAAATGGCTTGCTCAGCGATAACCCTGCGGAAATTGGGCATCGCCATGTGCTGCCCAGTTACCACCAGGTTAGCATGGGAGCCCTTATCGCCACCTCAGTGGGTGGCGGTAAGGGCCCCCTGTCACACGGTCATATGGTAAGACATCTCTTACCACGTGGCTATGTGTGCCTGGGGTCTTTTTAACCGCTATGGTAAAAAGGGCCCTGGCACATGGGAAAAACAGCCTCCACTGCCAGTGCAGGGCCCTTTATCCCGCAGCTTGGTTAAAAGAACCCCTTTCTTTACAAGGTGCAACAAAATGAAATTCTAAGACATCTAGACAATGTCTACTTATAAGATATTGTACATATTTGATGTCTTTGATTCGCTTCAGGTTTGTGCTTACATACCACAGCATGATACTTGGGAAAGGACTTACCCCAGAGAAACATACACAGATTGCAATTCTGTACAAAGAAAAGGTAACAATAAGAGCAATTGCAAAGAAGATGAAAGTTGTTCATTCAAGTATCCTAGCAATGGTCAGACAAAATGAAGAGCATGTCTCCCAAGAGTTTGGATGTACTAATGGACAATGCAATCATAATGTCAGCTAAACATTCCCCAAGAGCATCATCAAGTGTAATCAGGGCCAAGATTGCAGGTAATACACTGAAGAAACCAAGCAACAGGACAATACACAGGAGATTATTCAAAGCCAGGCTTTGATCTCATCAGCCTGCCCAAAAACCGAAGTTTGTTTGCCAAAAATATCAAAGATCGGCTCACCGTCTGTCACAAGTACTAGCAGTGGACAGCTGATCAATAGGAGCAAATTCTTTCCAGATGAAAGCACTTCCACCCAGTTCTACAGCTTCTGTAAACACACAAGGAGATCTTCAAATCAGAAACTTGACCCTGAGGTATGTTATACCCACAGTGAAACAAGTGCCAAAGCTTATAGTTTCGGGTGCAGTATCAGGATCTGGTCGAGCAGGGCTGTGGATTATGCTGAAGAACGCCATACTCAACAGAACTGTTTGAGTGTTTTGAAGAAGAAATTGTCAAACTTTATTCTAATTTATAACATAACCCATTTACAACAGGATGGTGCATTGAGCCATAGAACAAAAGCTGTTAAGGATCGCTGACTCATGAACAGATACAACTGATAGAACCTTGACCAGGCAACAGCTCAGATTTGAACATTATTGAAAATGTGTGGAACATGATGAAGCAGAAATTGGCCATACACAGTCCAGCATCTGAAGCAGACCTTATACACTGGATCAAATCTGTGTAGATCTGCAGAATTCTGCAGAAAACTGGCCAGATCAATGCCAGAACACACACAGGCAATTATTAACAACAAAGGACATCACTGTAGTTACTGATATGTAGCAGAAAATGTCTGCAGACAATGACTTTAGATGCTAAATGCAACATAGACAATTTGTAGCTTTAAAATTTGATTTGTTTCATCTGTATGTTGTTAAATATCAATAGTACGGCAGAGAGAGGGAGCAAAGCACAAACAAGGGTCCAAACAGCAAAAAAAAAAAAAACCCAGCACCAGGGGCCTTAAAAATGGGGACACAGTTCTTTAATTGTACACCTTTATAAAACAGTCTTCGAAAAAGACCCGACACGGGCCGTGTTTCGGCGCACAGTGCCTGCGTGCCTGCGTCAGGGGTCACGATGGTAGCAAGAAGAATGACCAGATTAACTCAGCAGAAATATTGGAAGTTATGTGTGGCAATGATATATATTCCTCCACACATGCAGTAAAGGAGAGCGTTACTACTTTACTGCATGTGTGGAGGAATATATATCGTTGCCACACGTAGCTTCCAATATTTCTGCTGAGTTAATCTGCACATTCCTCTTGCTACCATTGTGACCCCTGATGCAGGCGCTGTGCGCCGAAACACGGCCCGTGTCGGGTCTTTTTTGAAGACTGTTTTATAAAGGTGTACAATTAAAGAACTGTGTCCCCATTTTTAAGGCCACTAGTGCTGGTTTTTTTGCTGCTGTTAAATATCAGTCATAAATCATGAAAATGGTGGTGGTTGCAAACTTTTGGCAATAACTTGTATCTGCATTAGCAAAAATCAGATACAGGTACAAATCAGAAAGGATCTTTGAACAATGTAGTAAATATTAACACTGGCTTTTGTAATTGAGAGAAAGAAGGATTTGTGGCCATAATGAGCCCTTAATTTTTCCTCTGAGTTCCTCTAAGGAAGCCAAATATATTGTGCAGTACTTTTATTGTATTGGCATTTAAGATTTTTTTTTCCTTACTACAAAGGCTTTGTAATGAGTTACAGGACCCTTGCAAGGGTTTGAATTCTAATGCAGCAAATCTTGTATGTTGATCTAGACAATATGTAGCCTGTTTTGCATTGTTTAGACAATGAAGGAAAAACCCTAGATAGGAGAGGGCTTGTTTCTCTACACAAAGCTTTCATTTAAAAAAAAAAAAAGGGGAAGTTTAATACCTGTGTTACATAAAATATTTCCCTGGACATTTTCCTTTACTCGCTGTCAAAAAAACTATGCCACATCAAACAAGATAGATGACATACAATCATTACGCCTTGCACTCTTAACTTAATTTGCTTTTCATTCAGAGGTTTTTAAGAAACCATTATTTTCCCATTAGACTTCACTCTTTGACAATTAAAACATCAAACTGAAGGCTAAAGAAATAACAAATATAAATGAATTCAAAAAGACTTGGGAACAACAAGCTTTTGTTTGTGTGTTAGATTATATTTTTTTCCCTAAAGTTTTAGATTTTAAAACACATATATTGCCTGTCACAGTTTGCAATGTTTTTTTTCCTACCTCTGTTCTCCAAACAAAATGCATCCATGTTAATAATTAATCTCTTTAGCACAGTTGTTGAGATAGTGAAAGGAGTGTGACTTGAACTTGTTCTTCTGTTGTTAGCTGTGCATGCCAAGCCTGCCCAGGGACCGAAGTACTTAGCTGGGTTACACTTTAGGGCAGCAGTTTACTTCTGATTTACCCACACTAATCTTACTCCTGACACAGTAAGAATTATTTAGTGTGGAAAAATCAAAAGTAAAACAACTGTACTAAATGACTTCACTGCAAGCATGCAAATAGCATAGAGAAAGCCAAATTTCAGAATGGCTCCAGTGTAAAATGCCAAGTTATCATGTAGATTTTTACTCTTTATAGTGCTGAATCTTTACTCCCTAATTCGGCAGTCTGACCATTAGAAGTGCATCTTGATGTACTGCTAGGAGCCATGTCCCAAAATAGCAGTAGGAGGAACAGGATGCAGCTGGATGCCTCTTTGGATCAGATAAGTATTATTGATCCATGGGGTCATGGTGCTGCAGCATTTGAGACTCTGGTCCAGAACTTCCCTTTCAGTGCCCTAAACTATATAGCCTTGAGGGAGAGGGGGTAGGGGCAGGTCAGGAGGTCTTGAGGCTCACTGGGCCACCAGGGAATCTTTGTCAGGTGGAGATGGGATTAGTCTTCCTAATGTTACATATTGGTGAATATTTGAAACTTGTTGTTAGATATTTCTAGTATTCAAATATAGACAAGGAGACTATCAGGCTTATTTTCGAAAGAGATCGCCGCCCATCTTCCGACACAAATCGGGAGATGGCCGGCCATCTCCTAAAACTGGCCAAATCGGTATAATCGAAAGCCGATTTTTGGGCACACTCGCCGGCATTCCGTCACAGAGGTGTCCAAACTTCAAGGGGGCGTGTTGGTAGGGTAGCAAAGGCGGGACGTGGACGTACTTACGAGATGGCCGGCTTCAGCTGATAATGGAAAAAAGAAAACCGGCGATAACGAGCATTTGGCCGGTTTTACTTGGTCTATTTATTTTCAAGACCAAGCCTCAAAAAGGTGCCCAAACTGACCAGATGACCACCGGAAGGAATCGGGGATGACCTCCCCATACTCCCCCAGTGGTCACCAACCCCCTCCCACCCAAAAAAAAAACTTTAAAACAATTTTTTGCCAGCCTCTATGCCAGCCAGCTCCATGACAGCGGTGTGCAGGTCCCTGGAGCAGATTTAAAGCCAGGTGCACTAAACTGCATGGAAGAGTCCTTCCCTTACCGATCCCTTAGCAAATCGATAAGGGAAGGGCATGCATGAAGGAAATCGCATGCCCTAGGAGGGGAAGCCAGTCTGCCAGCTCGTAAAAAAAAAAAAAAGGATCTTGCTGATCAGTTATGTTATGACTTACTTGTTCTGGAGTGCTGTATTTTGTGATACTGTTTTGAGAAATGTTCAATAAAGACTTCATACAAATTTTAAAAAGTCCCTGACGTGCACTTTCCCTTAATGGTTGTCTTTTTCCCAAATGGGGAAATCAAAACTGTTTTTGCTCACAGCTTTTTTAGTAGTAACAGTGGGATTTGAACTGGCCACCTCTGCATTACAAGACCAGTGCTGTTACTACTTGGCCACAGCTCCATTTACTTGGATGTCCCTCCCTTTTGATTATACCCCTTCAGGTCTCTCTCAGCCAATCACAGCGCGTTTAGCCGTTCGATTATGCCCCTCTATGTATTGTGAAGTATTATATATTAAAATCTGGAGTAGATTTATGATAATAGCTTTTAAGCACAGATTGTAATTAATAGTTCATAACTGTCATCTGTGGTATATATTGTTTAGTAGTCTATTCTTATTTATGAGTGTATTATATATGTGAAGAATATTGATATTTAAAGTTCCCTATCTTTGTATATTGATACCCCTACTAAAACACATTAAAATGAATAAATAAATAACATGGAGTAAGCATGCAGAAAAGGGGAAATTACTGGTAAGCATTTTCTTGTATGTTAAGCATTCACAAAGGCTTGATGCTGTTTAGTGTGTGTGTGTGTGTGTGTGTGTGTGTGTGTGTGTGTGTGTGTGTGTGTGTGTATATATATATAAAATCACGTTCATTGTTGATTTAATCTTGAATTGAGTGTGACTGTTGAGTAGACTGGATGGACCATTCAGGTCTTTATCTGTTGTCACTTACGGTGTTATTATGTTAGTAAAAGGGCCCTTTAGGTTTTCTTCTTCTTTTACCTTGACCTCCTTGGTATTCCTTTTACCCTTGGCCATCTGGCAGTCCAGCTGATTCTTTCATGGGCTTTTGCATCAAATGTACTTGAAAATTGAAGTGACTTTGATGTGAAACTAATTATTGAATGGCTGCAGTAAATGACAATTGTTTTGACACTGCCTTATCCTGAGATTTTGTTAGTTATTTTCCTTTAAGCACTTCCCATTTGAAATAATATAACTTGTACTCCCCGGAACAGTATTTTCCAAACCTGTTCTGGGGGAACTGCCAGCTAGTCAGGTTTTCAGGATATCCACAATAAATATTCATGAGAGCTATTTGCATGCACTAGCGAAGGTACATGCCAATCTCTCATGAATATTCATTGTGGATATCTTGAAAACCTGACTAGCTGAGGGTTCTCCTAGGGCAGGTTTGGGAACCACAACCCTAGGAGTAGTTTTTGTTGAATTTGTTATTTAACCTGGATGAATTATTTTCTACTTTTCTTACTGAATAAATGTTTGGGAGCGTTACTTGAATTAATTCGAAAAAGAAGGCACCATTATTAGAATTCCCCGTCCATTGCCCCCATCTCCAGTCCACTCGCCATTCTGCTTTTTTTCTTTATTGCCCCCTACCTGTGGAACTCCCTCTCCTCATTGACCTTAAATCTGAGTGATTCTATGGTCAAGGTAACTCTGAAAACCCAATTTATTTGTTTTAGCATTCCCAGACTATTGGTGAGTCAAGGGTGTGAGGTAGTGAACTCTGTTATTTCTCTTCCTATCCTCTTTTTTTCTTCCTCTATTATCTCTTTTCATCTTTCCTTTCTATTGTCTAGTTCCTTTCAACGTCTTCTTTTTTTGAGATTGTACACCACTTTGATTTTACAGTGAAAGGTGTATATCAAATACGAGCTAAACAAAACTATTACTGTATATATGACAAATATGGCATGCATCAGTTTCAGCATAGCGATTCTTTCCTTAAACAAGGTTCAACTTTTATTCAGGAAGTCTGTGGGAAAAAAAAAGATAAAATACACCAATTCATGTTGGTAGCCAGTTAAAGACACAAGCTGGTTGCATGACTGCTTCCTTTCAGATTCTTCCTGGAGCCTTGTCTATCTGAATTTAAATCGCACAATTTCATTGAAATTAAAAAGAAAAAATTTCTGAAGTCTGAAAGCAGAATGGGCTTTTGTTGTCAAAGCAGTTTGTTTCATGATGTGCCTTTGCCACCAATTTTTTGACAGCAGGACGCAGCAGTTTTATTTACAGTGCTCTAGTGCTTTGCACTGCTCCTGATTAAATTAACAAATAGGCATGTTTACAGGCTGTTGCTTAAAATATATGTTCACAACATTCCTCACAGGGAAGCACATATGAGACATTTCCTTTATATCACCACTATCTTGCCTATGTTTGGGGGGTGGGGACACTTCTTACCAAAAACTTTGTTGACCATTATAGTTCCGATAAGTTTGAACTACAGCCCAAGGGCAATAAATGCCCTGTTGCTAATGATAGAAGAACTTGATTGCTTTTTAAATTTGTACTAGTTTAGGGGCGCTTTTACTAAAGAGTTGGCACACACCAATCCAGAACTACCACCGGGCTACCACCCCCAGCGTATGCCATTTCTGGCACTATTTTGGTAGCACTGGTGCTTACCCGGTGGTAATCAGGCTCACGCACTGCCCTGTTACTGCCAGATTAGTGCAGGATAGGGTTACCATATGTCCGGATTTACCTGGACATGTCCTCTTTTTGAGGACATGTCCGGGCAACCAGACGGGTTTTGCCAATCTGCCCGTTTGTCTGGATTTCTGAACAAACGGGCAGGCTGGTGGGCGGGCAGTCCTATGCTAGCCTCCAGGCCCTCCCCTCCCCTTACTGACTACTCTACTGCCCTGGTGGTCTAGTGACCTCTTCCTTCTTCGGGGCAGGAAAGAGCCCCCTCTTTCCTGCCCGGAGCGCTGCCCTGCATTCTGTTGGTGATCTCGGCGCTGATTCAAAATGGCCGCCGAGAGTTGAAGCGACCTCGTGAGACTTCAACTCTCGGCGGCCATTTTGAATCAGCACCCAGATCAGCAACAGGATGCAGGGCAGCAAAGAGGGGGCTCTTTCCTGCACCGAAGAGGTCACTAGACCACCAGGGCAGTAGAGTAAGGTAAGGGAAGGGGGGTGATAGGGAGGGGAGTGGAGGTGGGGTGACAGAGTGTGTGACGGGGGAGGGGAATATGTGACAGGGGGGCGGTGCGAGGGTGTGAAAGGGGGCGGAGCGAGGGTGTGGTAGGGGCGCGGGGCCTGTGTTCTCTTTTTGGGGGGACCAAATGTGGTAACCCTAGTGCAGGAGCCCTTACCGCCACCTCTGTGGGTGGCAGTAAGCGCTTCTCCTGAAATGGCCATGCGGCAAGTGATTTACTTACCACATGGCCATTTCTTTTCCAGACAAAAAGGCAGCTTTGTGCCTGCAGCGGTAACAGGGAAGATAGAGTATCCTGATAGTGAGGTTGCAAAAGAGATTGTAGTAGATCGGGTATCTTTAAATAACAATAAAAATCAGACAAAAGATTGCCAATTAATACTGTCAAGTACTAAGCATGATGTACTTAGGAACAACAAACATAGTTTGAAATGTCTATATGCGAATGCCAGGAGCCTAAGAAATAAGATGGGGGACTTGGAATATATTGCACTAAATGAAAAATTAGATATAATAGGCATCTCTGAGACCTGGTGGAAGGAGGATAACCAGTGGGACACTGTCATACCGGGGTACAAATTATATCGTAGTGATAGGGTGAATCGGATTGGTGGAGGGGTAGCATTGTATATTAACGAGAGCCTTGAATCAAATAGATTGAAAATTCTGCAGGAAACAAAACACTCCTTGGAATCACTGTGGATTGAAATTCCATGTGCAAAGGGGAAAAGGATAGTGATAGGAGTGTACTACCGTCCGCCTGGCCAGGACGAACAGACGGATGCGGAAATGTTAAAGGAAATCAGGGACGCAAACAAACTGGGCAACACAATAATAATGGGGGATTTCAATTACCCGCATATAGACTGGGTTAATGTAACATCTGTACACGCAAGGGACATAAGATTTCTTGATGAAATCAAGGACAGCTTCATGGAACAGCTAGTTCAGGAGCCGACAAGAGAAGAAAAAATACTAGACTTAGTCCTTAGTGGTGCTCATGATCTAGTGCAGGGGGTAACGATACGAGGGCCGCTTGATAACAGTGATCATAATATGATCGGTTTTGATATTGGCATTGAAGGAAGTGAAACTAGGAAATCAAGTACGCTACCGTTTAACTATAGAAAAGGTGATTACGACAAAATGAGAAAAATGGTGAAAAAAAGACTGAAAGGAGCAGCTCGTAGAGTAAAAAACTTGCATCAGGCGTGGATGCTGTTTAAAAACACCATCCTGGAGGTTCAGGACAAATATATTCCACGTATTAGAAAAAAGGGAAAAAAGACTAAACGTCAGCCGGCGTGGCTAAACAGTAAGATAAAGGAAATCATTAGAGCCAAAAAACAATCCTTCAGAAAGTGGAGAAGAGAACCAACTGAAAGTAACAGGATAGATCATAAGGAATGCCAAGCCAAATGCAAAGCGGAGATAAGGAGGGCAAAAAAGGACTTTGAGAAGAAATTAGCGTTGGAAGCAAAAATACATAGTAAAAATTTTTTTAGATACATTAAAAGCAGGAAACCGGCCAAAGAGTCGGTTGGGCCGCTGGACGAAAATGGTGTTAAAGGGGCGATCAAGGAGGACAAAGCCGTAGCGGAGAAATTAAATGAATTCTTTGCTTCGGTCTTCACCGAGGAGGATTTGGGGGGGACACCGGTGCCGGAAAGAATATTTGAAGCGGGGGAGTCGGAGAAACTAAACAAATTCTCTGTAACCTTGGAGGATGTAATGGGTCAGTTCAGCAAGCTGAAGAGTAGTAAATCACCGGGACCTGATGGTATTCATCCCAGAGTATTAATAGAACTAAAAAATGAACTTGCGGAGCTACTGTTAGAAATATGCAATCTGTCCCTAAAATCAAGTGTAGTACCGGAAGACTGGAGGGTAGCCAATGTTACTCCGATTTTTAAGAAGGGTTCCAGAGGAGATCCGGGAAATTATAGACCGGTGAGTCTGACGTCGGTGCCGGGCAAGATGGTGGAGGCTATTATTAAGAATAAAATTGCAGAGCATATACAAAAACATGGACTGATGAGACAAAGTCAGCACGGATTTAGTGAAGGGAAGTCTTGCCTCACCAATCTAATGCATTTTTTTGAGGGGGTAAGCAAACATGTGGACAATGGGGAGCCGGTTGATATTGTATATCTGGATTTTCAGAAGGCGTTTGACAAAGTGCCGCATGAAAGACTCCTGAAGAAATTGCAGAGCCATGGAATCGGAGGTAGGGTATTATTATGGATTAAGAACTGGTTGAAAGATAGGAAGCAGAGAGTAGGATTGCGTGGCCAGTATTCTCAGTGGAGGAGGGTAGTTAGTGGGGTCCCGCAGGGGTCTGTGCTGGGTCCGTTGCTTTTTAATGTATTTATAAATGACCTAGAGATGGGAATAACTAGTGAGGTAATTAAATTCGCCGATGACACAAAATTATTCAGGGTCGTCAAGTCGCAGGAGGAATGTGAACGATTACAGGAGGACCTTGCGAGACTGGGAGAATGGGCGTGCAAGTGGCAGATGAAGTTCAATGTTGACAAGTGCAAAGTGATGCATGTGGGTAAGAGGAACCCGAATTATAGCTACGTCTTGCAAGGTTCCGCGTTAGGAGTTACGGATCAAGAAAGGGATCTGGGTGTCGTCGTCGATGATACGCTGAAACCTTCTGCTCAGTGTGCTGCTGCGGCTAGGAAAGCGAATAGAATGTTGGGTGTTATTAGGAAGGGTATGGAGTCCAGGTGTGCGGATGTTATAATGCCGTTGTATCGCTCCATGGTGCGACCGCACCTGGAGTATTGTGTTCAGTACTGGTCTCCGTATCTCAAAAAAGATATAGTAGAATTGGAAAAGGTACAGCGAAGGGCGACGAAAATGATAGTGGGGATGGGACGACTTTCCTATGAAGAGAGGCTGAGAAGGCTAGGGCTTTTCAGCTTGGAGAAGAGACAGCTGAGGGGAGATATGATAGAAGTGTATAAAATAATGAGTGGAATGGATCGGGTGGATGTGAAGCGACTGTTCACGCTATCCAAAAATACTAGGACTAGAGGGCATGAGTTGAAGCTACAGTGTGGTAAATTTAAAACGAATCGGAGAAAATTTTTCTTCACCCAACGTGTAATTAGACTCTGGAATTCGTTGCCGGAGAACGTGGTACGGGCGGTTAGCTTGACGGAGTTTAAAAAGGGGTTAGATAGATTCCTAAAGGACAAGTCCATAGACCGCTATTAAATGGACTTGGAAAAATTCCGCATTTTTAGGTATAACTTGTCTGGAATGTTTTTACGTTTGGGGAGCGTGCCAGGTGCCCTTGACCTGGATTGGCCACTGTCGGTGACAGGATGCTGGGCTAGATGGACCTTTGGTCTTTCCCAGTATGGCACTACTTATGTACTTATGTACTTATGCCTCAGTGCACATCAAAAACACTTGCTGACGTTAGTGCCGCCCCTCCCCCCTTTTTACTGGAGCATAGTAAAAGGACCCCTTAGTTTTTGAAGAACTGCTCTGCAGTTAGGTGGTAGCTATGAGCATTGTAGAAGAAAACAAACTGTGCAGGCATCCTGAAATAGTAGTGGTGGAAGGGGAGTTATTTGCTGCTTAACAGCATAAGCATGAATCAGTGGCATAGCTGGGCCCCCGTAGATTTGGCCCTGGGTCCCCCTGATGATGAAACTCTCGACCCCCCCCCCTTCCACCGCCAACCTGCCGCCGTCGCCTGCCTTTGCTGGCGGGGGACCCCAACCCCTGCCAGCCAGGTCCTCTTCTTCCGGCGCAAGGCTTCGTTCTGTTTCTGTGAGTCTGACGTCCTGCACATTGTACGTGCAGGACGTCAGACTCAGAAACAGAACAAAGCCTTGCACCGGAAGAAGAGGACCTTGGCTGGCGGGGGTTGGGCCCCCCCCCCCCCCCCGCCAGCAAAGGTAGGTGGCAGCGGGTTGGCGGTGGGAGGGAGGGGTCAAAGTTGTTGATGGTGGTGGCAGGGGGGGGTCGGCGGTGCCAGGGTGGGGCTAAAATGTGCTGCCTCACCTCGGGTTCTGGACCCCCCCTCCCGCCGAAGTCTGGCTATGCCCCTGGCATGAATAGCTTACATTGGACCAGATATAGTTCACAGCAATGCATTTTTTCTAGCTAAAAAGGTGCTGGTACTAAAATGTCAGGCCATTCTTCAGGGCTGTGGTGATCAATGAGGGACCAGCCCCACAGTAGCCAGGCCCCCTGCAAACAAAAAAAGCCCCTGGTACAGTGTGTTTCCCGTTTTGTGTCTGTGGGGAAAACGCTTAATACAGCTCACCTGGAATTCATCGATATGGCAGCAGTTTCACTTGCCTTCTCATTATTATTCATGACTTTCGACACCATACCTTCTTGGTGTTTCTTATATAAGACACTGCTGTTTCGAGGGTATATGTTGAAGTGAGAAATAAAGATACCCATTGAATGACATGACTAATAAACACGATACATTTTCCATGTTAAAGGGCTCGTGTTATATACAAATTTAAAAATGGAGACTGTTACATAGTTATGTTTTGGCTAGATTTTAGTTTTCATAAGGTTATAGTCTGAATAGATGACAGAATTGTTTATGAATCTTGTCCAGTACAAACGTTTTTTTTTTAAAGTAGTAAACAGCTAGAGACTTAAAGCTCCTAATTCTAAGATGCCTTGGTATGTGCTAGGAGAAAATATCCACAACCTATGAGTTTAAAAATGTTCAAATACTTTCTACTTGGGTCAAGAAATAATTAAAAGTGAAGAAATATGGAAAGACTACCATCTAGCGATTGACAGAGCTACAGAAAAAGGATAGCAAAAGCTCATGTACTGAAGAACCTCTTGTGCAGTGCAGAGTATCCACTCTCCACTGGATTCTATATATGGCACCAAAATTTCAGCACAAAGCCAAAGGTTTTACCATCGATAATATATCCTATCCCCTAGACAATACTCGTAGAATACTGGGTGTGCTGATAATCATCTCACATTTGAGTCCCAGGTTTCGTTGGTAGTAAATAAATCCTTTAAGTCCCTTTGCAATTTGAGAAGAATCAGATCGTATTTCTCGCTAGTTCAATCTTTTATTTTAACTCAGTTTGATTACTGCAATGCCATCTATGCTGGATGTGTAATAAACATTCCCCTACATAATGTAGCTTTTGGATCCAGGGACTATCTTAGACTTCATCTCCTAAATTGCAAGATTGTGCACTATAAGCCGGTTCACTCTGCTGACTTTAGATATCAAGGTGCTAAATGGTGGAACTCTTTGCCTATTGCAATCAAATGTCAATCTGTTTATTTGGTATTTCCCACAAAAAATGAAAGCTTTCCACTTTGACAGATTCCTAGTCATTGACAGAGTATGGTAGTTTGTTACTAGCTAACAATGGGCTATTATTTAGTTCTTATCTGTCTCTTATTTTTTCATTTGTGGTTACTTTCATTTGTGTCAGAAACGGGCCTTTTTTACTAATAATAAATAAAACAACAAGCAAACGGGCGCTAGCAAGGTTTTATGTTGCAGAATATAAGATGAATGTGTAACCACTTAGTAAATTTGTGGATCTTTTTTTGTTTGTTTGCAACCAGAAAAGAAACAGGTGTGTTCTTACGTGCAAGGCCACGCATTTCTTACGAGAGACACAAAATGTACAATTGATAGAAAGTATCAGTATTTCGCCGGGTTTACTTGGTCCTTTAATTTTCACAACCAAGCCTCAAAAAGGTGCCCCAATTGACCAGATGACCACCGGAGGGAATGGGGGATGACCTCTCCATACTCCCCCAGTGGCCACCAACCCCCTCCCACACTAAAAAAATTAAAATAAAACACTTTTTGCCAGCCTCTATGCCAGCCTCAAATGTCACACCCAGCTCCTGACAGCAGTATGCAAGTCCCTGGAGCAGTTTTTAATGGGTTCAGTGCACTTCAGGCAGGCAGACCCAAGTCCATCCCCCCCCCCCTACCTGTTACACTTGTGGTGCTAAGTGTTGAGCCCTCCAAACCCCCCAAAACCCACTGTACCCACATGTATGTGCCCCCCTTCACCCATAAGGGCTATGGCAATGGTGTAGAGTTGTGGGGAATGGGTTTGGGGGGATTTGGGGGGCTCAGCACCCAAGGTAAGGGAGCTATGCACCTGGGAGCTATTTGTGTATTTTTTTTTTACATTTTTAGAAGTGCCCCCTAGGGTGCCTGGTTGCTGTCCTGGCATGTCAGGGGGACCAGTGCACTACAAATGCTGGCTCCTCCCATGACCAAATGCCTTGGATTTCGCCAGGTTTGAGATGGCCGGCATTTTTTTCTATTATCGCTGAAAAACAAAACTGGCGATCTCAAACCCGGCGAACTCTGGCATTTGGCCGGGCTAAACCGTATTATCGAAAAAAAAAAAAGATGGCCGGCCATCTTTTTCAAAAATATGGTTCCGGCCAGCTGTTGCGCCGCTGCCAAAATAGATTGCCGGTGACCTATTTCGCTGGCGATGTTCAATTATGCCCCTCAAAGTTATTAAATCACAAGAGGATTGTGAAAAATTGCCAGAGAACATTGGGAGACTGGTCATTCAAATGGCAGATGACATTTAATGTGAGCAAGAACAAAGTGATGCATGTGAGAAACAGGAACCCAAACTATAGGTACATGATGCAAGATTCAACATTAGGGATCACCACCCAGGAAAAGGATCTGGGTTCATAGTTGATGATATGTTGAAACCCTCTGCTCAGTGTGCAGCAACAGCTATGAAAGCAAGTTGAAAATTAGGAATTATTTGGAAAGGAATGGAAAACAAAAATGAGAATGTTATAATGACTTTGTATCTTGAATACTGTGTCACTGCATCTCAAAAAAGATATAGCAGACAAAAATGATAAAGGAGATGGGACAGCTTCCCTCTGAGGAAAGGCTAAAGCAGCTAGGGCTCTTCAGCTTAGAAAAGAGAAGGCTGAGAGGAGATACGATAGAGGTCTATAAAATACTGAGTGTTACTAAGGCACGCTCACGTTTTTAGCGCGTGTTAAAATTGTAGGTGCGCTAAACGTTAGAGATGCCATTGCATTCCTATGGGCATCTCTAACATTTAGCACACCGACAATTTTAGCACATGCTAAAAACGTGAGCGTGCCTTAGTAAAAGACGCACTTGTTTACTCTTTCCAAAAATACTAGGACTAGAAGGCATGCAGTAAGGTTAAAAAGTAATAAATTTAAAACAAACTGGAGAAAATATTTCTTCACTCAACGTGTAATAAAGCTCTGGAATTCAATGTCAGAGAATATGGTAAAAGCAGTTAGCATAGCAGGGTTTTAAAAAGGTTTGGATAATTTCCTAAATGAAAAGTCCATAAGCCATTATTAAGATGGACTTGGGAAAATCCACTGCTTATTTTTAGGATAAACAGCGTAAAATCTGTTTTACTGTTCTGGGATCTTGCCAGGTACTTGTGACCTGGATTGACCACTGTTGGAAACAGGATACTCGTCTTGATGGACCTTCGGTCTGTTCCAGTATGGCAATGCTTATGTTCTTATTTTCCACAAAATGCAATAATTATTTACATAGAGTCTTAAGGCATCAGTTCTAGTTAGAATGTCAGTAATCAACTTGTACCTACAGCTGTGTTTACAGGGTTAGTATATTCATAAAAGTAGGAGGAATGTTTACAAACGTTAACCACCTTCATTCATGGATTTTATTCATGTATTTTACCGTTCTTAAAGCATTAAGCAGTTTGCAATAAATAATTTACAGATTGCAACAATATGTAATAATGCAAAAACACTACATTCTTCAATAATTAGCAGTAGCATTAGAAATGAAATAAAGCTTAAAACAAATAGGAGTCTTAACCAATTTGGCACTTGATTTCATCTCTGCTTGAAACTTAGATTTTTGCCTTGAAGTTTGCTATTTTATTTCAATCAGGCAAATTAGAGTAATTGAATACAATGTTTTAAAAAGAATGCATCTCAGCAACCCAGAATAATCCCTTATTATACGTTCTGTTTTTCATGGTTTAGTTATGCAAATTTCAAAATCACATTCAGTAAGCTCATCAGGAAAATTACAGAAAGATCAGTGCAAACCCATTACTACTCATAAACTCTACAAGGGGGAACAAAAAAGGAAGGAAAACTTGTACAAACAGAAACCTGGTCCATCTGACTTTAGTCCACCAAAAAAGGAGTGTCCCAATAAAGAAAAAACACATAATGGCGATTACATAAGGATGTATAAATTTTAAAAAAGTATTAAGGCCCCTAGCCAAGCTGGTCAAAATAGACTACCAGTTAAGTTTTCCCTTACCCAATGAGTCCAGCTCCTCCTCCCACAAGCATCTCTGAAGACCATGTAGCATCCAAAAATTCCTTAAATGTACCGACTCAAAGAAAATATATAGTGTATCACTATACATACGAATACATTTACAAGGAAAATGTAACATAAATAAGGCCCCCAGATTCCTTACTTCTTGAAGCATAACAAGACAAGACTTTCTCTATGTAGTGTTACTTTAGTAAGATCAGGAAAAAATCCAGTCTTTGAACCAAGAAATAATCTATGAGTTCCAAAAATACAGCTAAAGAACTTTGAGGACGGCCCAAAAATAATTGGGACTGTCCTTTATCACTACCCTGGCCAGATATCTATTTACTTTTGGAGGTATCAGTACTTTAGAAAGTTCACAGACAAGCTCTTTTATAGATATTTCTTGAATAAATCCCCTGAAGACAAGGCTAGCACCTTATACATAAGTACATAAGTACATAAGTAGTGCCATACTGGGAAAGACCAAAGGTCCATCTAGCCCAGCATCCTGTCACCGACAGTGGCCAATCCAGGTCAAGGGCACCTGGCACGCTCCCCAAACGTAAAAACATTCCAGACAAGTTATACCTAAAAATGCGGAATTTTTCCAAGTCCATTTAATAGCGGTCTATGGACTTGTCCTTTAGGAATCTATCTAACCCCTTTTTAAACTCCGTCAAGCTAACCGCCCGTACCACGTTCTCCGGCAATGAATTCCAGAGTCTAATTACACGTTGGGTGAAGAAAAATTTTCTCCGATTCGTTTTAAATTTACCACACTGTAGCTTCAACTCATGCCCTCTAGTCCTAGTATTTTTGGATAGCGTGAACAGTCGCTTCACATCCACCCGATCCATTCCACTCATTATTTTATACACTTCTATCATATCTCCCCTCAGCCGTCTCTTCTCCAAGCTGAAAAGCCCTAGCCTTCTCAGCCTCTCTTCATAGGAAAGTCGTCCCATCCCCACTATCATTTTCGTCGCCCTTCGCTGTACCTTTTCCAATTCTACTATATCTTTTTGAGATACGGAGACCAGTACTGAACACAATACTCCAGGTGCGGTCGCACCATGGAGCGATACAACGGCATTATAACATCCGCACACCTGGACTCCATACCCTTCCTAATAACACCCAACATTTTATTCGCTTTCCTAGCCGCAGCAGCACACTGAGCAGAAGGTTTCAGCGTATCATCGACGACGACACCCAGATCCCTTTCTTGATCCGTAACTCCTAACGCGGAACCTTGCAAGACGTAGCTATAATTCGGGTTCCTCTTACCCACATGCATCACTTTGCACTTGTCAACATTGAACTTCATCTGCCACTTGCACGCCCATTCTCCCAGTCTCGCAAGGTCCTCCTGTAATCGTTCACATTCCTCCTGCGACTTGACGACCCTGAATAATTTTGTGTCATCGGCGAATTTAATTACCTCACTAGTTATTCCCATCTCTAGGTCATTTATAAATACATTAAAAAGCAACGGACCCAGCACAGACCCCTGCGGGACCCCACTAACTACCCTCCTCCACTGAGAATACTGGCCACGCAATCCTACTCTCTGCTTCCTATCTTTCAACCAGTTCTTAATCCATAATAATACCCTACCTCCGATTCCATGACTCTGCAATTTCTTCAGGAGTCTTTCGTGCAGCACTTTGTCAAACGCCTTCTGAAAATCCAGATATACAATATCAACCGGCTCCCCATTGTCCACATGTTTGCTTACCCCCTCAAAAAAATGCATTAGATTGGTGAGGCAAGACTTCCCTTCACTAAATCCGTGCTGACTTTGTCTCATCAGTCCATGTTTTTGTATATGCTCTGCAATTTTATTCTTAATAATAGCCTCCACCATCTTGCCCGGCACCGACGTCAGACTCACCGGTCTATAATTTCCCGGATCTCCTCTGGAACCTTTCTTAAAAATCGGAGTAACATTGGCTACCCTCCAGTCTTCCGGTATTACACTCGATTTTAGGGACAGATTGCATATTTCTAACAGTAGCTCCGCAAGTTCATTTTTTAGTTCTATTAATACTCTGGGATGAATACCATACTATTCAGAAGTAGCTGTTTAGTATAATTCTGTACATTTTCTATTTTCTGTGATAACAAAACCTTATCCTTTATCAAGCGTTCACAGCTTGTATCTTCTCAACATTCCTCTCTAAGGCTCCAATTCTAACCTCCTGAGCAGTAAAGCGAGACTCCGTTTGAAAACATATTCTAAAGCTTAGACAAAATAATCAAAATAGAGGAACTGTTGGAAATATTTTCATTTAGCCTTATAAGGCTAACCATATGGAATCTAGAGTAATCATGGGTGATCTGGGGAGGACCCCCCCCCCCCCCCCCACTCCTTTTAACACCAGCTTTCTGAAGATAGCAATTCTCTTGGATTTAACCACCATCTCACCCAAAGATCAGTGACCAGCTCATAGCCATAGAGGAAGGACGAGACCCTGATGGAGACACAGGATGCTCCTTCTGCCAGAGACTTGAAAGCACTGAATACAGTACCACTACTGAAAAGACGATGAAGACTGAGCTTTGGGCTTTG
The DNA here is from genome assembly GCF_901765095.1 of Microcaecilia unicolor. Taxonomy (NCBI): domain Eukaryota; kingdom Metazoa; phylum Chordata; class Amphibia; order Gymnophiona; family Siphonopidae; genus Microcaecilia; species Microcaecilia unicolor. The sequence continues at coordinate 223,490,245 of NC_044032.1, read as the reverse complement.
TTAAAAACAATTTATGAAAACTCAAAGCTTTCTCCAAAAGAGAAGCGGCGATTACCGGGCCATTTCTATAAAAGCCACTGAGATATTTTCATCCAGTATCTTGGTGACAAAGTGACTAGTGTGTATACAGTATGTAAATTAACGATTGAGATGTATGAAATTTGTAAAAATGTTAATATTTGTATGTTCATTTCTAATGGTCTGTAATAAAGTCTCTCTTGCTGAAAAACCAAGGAACTCACAAATGCCATCCCATCCTTCCTTCCTTCTGTGTACTCACTGTGCCATCAGTGAGGTCGCAAAGATCCCAAGCCCCAGTGTAGTCCGAATGATTACTGCAGCACTAGCAACCCTCCTGACAGACCAGCATGCTTCTCCTTTGGGCCCAGGGTTAGTCTCAGAGGAAGATTGAATGATACCTCCAAGCCTAGTGGGAAATACGGCTCTATCTCCAGTTCTCCTAGCAAGTACACCTTCTGACACATCAATAGCAACTCCAGCATAGTGGTCCACAGATTTTTGCCCTGGGTACAATGCTGTAGAAACTGAAGGGTAAGTCTTAAGCTTCCCTTTCTGTTTAACCATTGCAGAAGAAAATAGTAAAAAAAAAAAAAAAAGTAAAAATGTTAACAGCAATGGAGCACAGAACAGGCAACCTAGCGTTTTTGGCGCATGCTAAAAATAAGCGTGTGCTAAATGCTAATGACACCCATATATTCCTACAGGCATCTCTGGCATTTATTACATGCTAAAAATGCAACCGTGTCTTTGTAAAAGACCCCCTATATGCGGCTGTTTCAGGAGGCCATCTTGGGAAATCCCCTTTACACTGAGTTTTAAGTCTTCCCACATGCTTCAGCACATAATATATTGTTGGTTTCATTACAATATGTGTGAGGTTAATCATCCCCTTTAAAGAGTGCAACTTGGCAAGAGCAGAACATCTGGAATTGGTTGTACAGAGAATGCTCATGGTATGCTGTCAGTGTGAAATATGAGCAAGGATCCAGAATTATTTGCTCATATTCCAGTTGCTACTTGGCCTCATTTAAATAATCTCTGAAACACTTAATCCAGCGTTACTCAATAAGAAACAATGGGGAAAACATAACAGACATAAAGGGGATAATTGTAGAAAGCATTTTCCATGGGGAAATGGCTTGTATAAAATTACGTTATGTGTTTATAAACACATGCTGATGGAGCAATGTATTTTCACATGCGTTGCATTTAGGCATTCGTAAGGTCATAGGTTGGGCAGAACAAGGGTGCAAGCTGCATGGAGCGCATCTACATACACAGAGTGTGAACACATGCAAGACTATTTCTGCGCTATTGGAGAAACCTACTTTAAAAAGTAATCTCCACAGCATGTCTGAAAACAATCAATGAGGGATTTAAGTGGACCATCATAAAAATAGCCAACTCATAGTAAATGGCATGCTTGATATTAAAAATGGATTGCATGTATTGAATATGTGGCTTTAGGATTTAAGCTGAAACGCAATAGAGATACTTAGGTACTGAGTAGTAGTTTAAATAGTCTGCTACTGAATAAGTTTACTATAAATGGCACTAGCTGTACCCTGAAAAAAACAACTTAAACTTTTGGGAGTTATCTTTGATCACTTTGCTATGGTTCGAGTTGTGAGACCTTGGACCACAGGAAGCACCTGTGGTAGATGGAGAACTAACTGGACGGGCACTGGACTAGTGCACCTACTAAGGACAGGGCAGAGCCACTAGAGTAAATAGAAGTATGGATAACAGCAGGGCTGTAGCACCACAGGCACAGGGGCATCCCCAGAAGCAAGACAAGAGTGCCTCAAGGACCCACTCACACTGAATCTGGAAGGCGACTCAGGAACCCACTCACAGAGAAGCTGGGAAGCGGTACTAGAACCCACTCACACAGAAGCTGATAAGCTTCTCAGGAACCCACGCATATAGAAACTGAGAAGCCTTACTGGAACTCACACAGAAGCTGGAATGCGTCTCTGGAACCCACGCATACAGAACTGGGAAGCGTTTCTGGAACCCACTCACACAGAAGCTGGAACGTGTCTCAGGAACCCACTCATACAGATGCTGGGAAGCATTGCTGGAATGCGTCTCAGGAACCCACTCATACAGAAGCTGGGAAGTGTTTCTGGAACCCACTCACACTGATACTGGTAAATGTCACAGGACAAGACATAACCAGGAGCAAACTCAGGAGTCCTTTCCCAGAGCTAGGAGCATCTTCATGCAAACAACCAAAACAGGAGCGCAAAGATGCAGAGGCCCCAAAGCAGAATCTGGGCGGTGATTAAGAATGGCCTGGAGCACGATGTCATCTTCCTGCACCTCAGGCCATAGTGAACCAAGAGAGACGAGAATGTCACGCGAAAATGGAGCAGCAGGAACTTCTGCACCGTACCCAAGAGCCACGGTAGGACCATGACAAACTTCTTAACTTTTGAATCACAAATTCAAGCAGTATCTAAGAAAGTGTTTAGAGTGCTATTGGAAACTTAGGAGAATATCATATTTTGAACCTGAATAATTGTTCAGTCAATGATATCAGCACAAGGTGCCATGATTATTTTGTTAAAACAGCTGCAGATGTAGAATGCAGCGGCAAGGCTTATTTGTGAGGCATCTAGTTTTGAGAGAATTTCACCTGTATTAGCGTGTTTCAATTGGTTACCAATAGAGGCTATAGTAATATTTAAAATGTGTGCTTTGGTATTTCAAATATTGTATGGTTGGGCTCCAGCATATATGCAGGATCTAATTAACATTTTACCAAAGAATTGTAGAATCATGTCTAAATAATTTTTAACTTTGCAATTTCTCAATGTGAAAGGAGTGAAATATAAGAACATATTTTCTTCGTATTTCAGGCAGTGAAATACTGGAATTCCCTACTTGCACTTGTAAGATGTCTGACTGACTTTAGACAATTATGTAACATTTTAAAGACCTTTTTTTATTTAAAAAATGTGTGTTAGTCAAATGACATAGAAGTATTTTAACAGAAATGCTCAGGACCCTGCTTACTAAGCTGCGCTGTAGGCGTGCTAACTTTCTAGCGTGTGTTAAAAATTAGCATGCGCTAGCAATAGAGACACCCATTATATTCCTATAAATGGTAACGGAATTCAAACATGCATGGGATAAGCATAAAGGAATCCTGTGCCGAAGGAATGGATCCTCAGGAGCTTAGTCAAAATCGGGAGGCGGGGCTGGTGGTTGGGAGGCGGGGATAGTGCTGGGCAGACTGGGCAGACTTGTACGGTCTGTGCCAGAGCCAGTGGTGGGCAGCGGGACTGGTGGTTGGGAGGCGGGGATAGTGCTGGGCAGACTTGTACGGTCTGTGCCAGAGCCGGTGGTTGGGAGGCGGGGCTGGTGGTTGAGAGGCGGGGATAGTGCTGGGCAGACTTATACGGTCTGTGCCCTGAAGAGCACAGGTACAAATCAAAGTAGGGTATACACAAAAAGTAGCAAATATGAGTTATCTTGTTGGGCAGACTGGATGGACCATGCAGGTCTTTTTCTGCCGTCATCTACTATGTTACTATAGGTGTCTCTAGCGTTAGCAAATATTTGCGCACCTACATCATGGCTTAATAAACAGGGCCCTTAGTTTTTAAGTTGTTAACTTCATGGGTATGCCTGGTCTAATCTTGTTGAAAACTGCCCTGAACATTGAGGTATGGTGCAGTCTATAGATGTAATTTGTATTGTATTGTATCAACATCTCATAAATTTTAGCATCATAGTTCATCAATAATCATTTTATCAGAACATTATGCATCATATACTTTGCACTTTCCACCATCCATCTCAAATCAACTATCACATCATACAATGTGATATCATGTTTTGTTTCAGCAAAGGTACCTGGCGGCGGAGGGTTGGCAGTGGCGGAAAGGGGGGTCGATAGTAGAGGGGGAGGGTCGGCGGCGGGAGGGGGTGAAAGTAGGGGGCCAGGGCTAAATCTGTGGGGGGCCCATGCCCCCATAGCCCCACCTAGCTATGTCCTTGTTTCCCACATAACCTTTTTTTCAAATAGCCATGCGCTAATGGTAACATTAGCACAAATGAAACAAATAGAAAAAAGGCTGTTATATGGCTGCACTAGAAATGGGCTTAGCACACAAAAAAAAAACCCCACGTAAGGACACACTTAAGTACATGTACTAGCGCAGCTTAGAAAAAAGCCCCCTGTTTGATGTATTGCAGAGCTGAAATACCTCACCCTAAAGCAGTGCTGAAACAAAACATGGTTTGAGGATAATGGAAAGTAAATTATGTAATCCCAATATTTTGGGGGGGAAAAAGTTATGCATAGCTCTAATAAAAAGTAATAAAAATAGTCTATTGTGCACCTATGATTATAAATTTATGAGAAGTCAATGTCAGTTGTTATGAGCTGTCTGTTTATATGATGGTTCACTGAATTCTTCATAGGTAATTTAAAGTTGCTTTTAGATTTATGCTGTGATGATTTTTGCCTTTTGTTTTTTAAGGATAAGGACTGAATGCTTGACATAACCTTTATAAAATAAGCATTAAATAAACACATTTTTGAGATTTGTTATGTGCCTTGTTATAAAACCACCACCCCTCCCCCCCAACCTCCCTGGAAAGGGCCAGTATTAATGACATTTACTCAGGTAAAATGGCTCCTACTTTAAAATTGTCCTCTTCAAATACAAGCAAAATTACACACAAGTTCTATACAGGGCCGGCCCAACGATTAGACAAGACTAGGTAGTTGCCTAGGGCAGCTTCTGGGGACACAGCGAAGAACAGCTGCAGTCAAAGCAAAACAGTTGATCCTCACAACCACAGTACATACTTTTATCCATCTGAAGCAGAGCTGCTGGAAAAAAGAGGTGTTCCTGAAGGTTCCTTTTGGTCAGTGGAGGAAAACAGCACATGTATGCTAAATTTTCAAATGCATGAGTGTGATTTGTTTCCCTCTTCATCTCCTACATACCTGTATATGAAATTGCAAAGTCCATTGATGTTCTTAGGATGTGTGCTTTAACATGCAAATTTTTGGAGAAACACTATAGGTTATTTTTGTTTTGTTTTTGCTGAAAATGTTTCTAATCTTATAGCACCTGCATGGTTTGAATGTTTTTGATAACTCTCCCATACAAAATTTTCTCAACTACGATCTATCTTCTCTTTAATTAAATGTACAGCTTTCCTGTCCATATGTAATATTGTCTTCTCACATGGTATCTTCTGCATACTCAGAACATTCAGTTGTCAGCTTCTGCCACACTTTCACGGCTTAACACTTCACAACAGCATCAACACATATGTACAGGACAACAACCTGTCCTGGGGACCCCACAGCTGGTCGGGTATTCAGAATACAGGGCAGATCCTTTAACATGCAGTGGTTGGGAACATAGGAGCCATCTCTGTGGGTGCTTGAGCCCCCCCCCCCCCAATATTCAGCAAACTCCTTGACTGTGTCCAGGGAAGAGTAATTTGTGTTGGGTTTAGCACCCCCAATAATTTTGAAAAGTTGGCTCCTATGGTTGGGTGTCAAACAGTTAACTACAGTGACTAAAGTGAACTGCGAGATGGAAACCGTGTCTAAAATTATAACAAAAAATGTGGAGGAGTAGCCTAGTAACTACTTCAGTGGGCTTTGAACTGGGCAAACTGGGTTTGATTCCCACTATAGTTCCTTATGACTCTTGTCACTTAACCCTCCATTGCCCTAGGTGCATAATAAGTACCTGTATGTAAACTGCTTTGATTGTAATTACAGAAAGGTGGTATATCAAGTCCCATTCCCTATCCTATCCCTACTGTACATACCAAGACCCTGGTTGATAGAAGAGACACAGTAAACATTTCTTTTTTTTTTTTTTTTTTTTTTTGAAATATATTTTTATTCATACAATGACAGGCTGTATTCACAAAGTATACATACTGTAAACATTTCAATTGCAAGATCCATTCATTGCACATCAAAGTTCTAGAACAAAGATTACAAATACAGGTGAGAAGTGAAAATACAATATATATGATATATATACAGTTGTGTTAAATCCAGTTTCCCTAAATAAAATTTGCAGTTAGTTTCTGCGGCTTCAGGCTTGCAAGTTTTTCCTTTCTAATCAAATCAGCAATGCCTCAAGCTTGAATTAGCTGAATTGGTTCAGCATTTTCCCCTAGATAAGTGATGGCGAACCTTTCAGAGACCGAGTGCCCAAACAGCAACCCAAAATCTAATTATTTATCGCAAAGTGCCAACAGGGCAATTTAACAGGTGGTGCAGTCCCCCCTCCCTCGTCCCCCCTCCACCTGCCTCTGAGTTCCAGGCCCCCCTCCCTTCCTTCCTCACTCCCAGTTCCAGGGCCCTCCCTCCCAGTTCCAGGGTCCTCCCTCCCTCCCTCCCTCCCTCCCAGTTCCAGGGTCCCCCCTCCCTCCCTTCGAGTTCCAGGCACCCTCCTTCCAAATTTTAAAAGTCATCTATCTTACCTCGTCGGGGTTAGGGCGGCAGCAGCGGTAAAAAGCACGCAGGCTCGGCTCGGTGCTTAGTTGCGTTTTCTTCTCTCTCTCTCAGCTCTGGCCCCACCCTTGTGGAAACAGGAAATGAGAGCAGGACAAGAGCTGAGAGAGAGAGAAGGAAAAACGGAACTAAGCACCGTGCCGAGCCTGCATGCTGCCGCCCTAACCCCGACGAGGTAAAATAGATGACTTTTAAAATTCGGAGGGAGGGGGCCTGGAACTCGAAGGGAGGAGGGAACGAACTTCCAGTGGGTGAGACGATGGCGTGTGTGCCAACAGAGAGGGCTCTGCATGCCCTCTCTGGCACGCGTGCCATAGGTTCACCATCACTGCCCTAGATACTATATAGCGCGACTTAAGTTGCACACGCAAATCTGGTTATATTCTGGATTTGCATGAGCAATGTAATTAGTTAATAAGCCAATCAGTGCCAATATTTGCCAATTAACCAGCAATTACTAACACTAATTGGCATTATTTAGAATTTACACGCACAACTGTCTATGCGTATTCTTTAACACGATACACGTACATTCTATGTCAAATTGTTGAAAGGGGGCATGGCCATGGGAAAGTCGTGGATACTTCTACAATCTATGCACGTCATTATAGAATACACCTGACCCATGCCTAATTTAGACATTGGCGTTTACACCAAGTTTTACTTGGCATAACTGCCCGCAACTAAATTTAGTCTTGTGGATGGGCACTCGGCATTTTCTATAAACCACGCAAGACTCACAGAAACAGATCAGCAAACGGCGCTGAAGAAGACTTCAACTGGTGGGGGTTGGGGACCCCCACCAGCAAAAGTACCTGGCAGCGGCAACGGGGGAGGGTCGGTGGTGGGAGGGGGGTTGAAAGTGGTGGGGGAGGGTCGGCGGTGGTGGTGGGGTGTCGGCCCCCCCACCTCAGGCTCTGGATCCCCCCCTCCTGCTGAGGTCTGGCTACGCCGCTGCTATAAATGTGCAGAAATCATGATTTGATGCTCATTACCTCTGATAGCTGCTATAACTATGTTGCAGTAGTAGCCATTGCCCACACTGCTGGACCATCTTTCCTCCAGCTGGCACATTAGAGTACTTTTTTGGAGGGACTTTGTGACAAATCCTGTAAATATCTGTTTTATCTCTACCATTATGTGTGTGTGAAGTTTAGGGCTCTTGAACGTTGTTGATGTGTCCAATGTGGTGTACAGTACAAGGGTATGATGGAGCAGTAATAGTGCTTTTGTTGTCAGACTAACTAGGACACTGTGGACAGCTTAGTGTTGGTTTAGGGGTTGGGGTAGGGCACTCATTTTTCTACCCACTAAGAGGGAGAGTTTGTTAACCGCCCCAGGTCCCCTCATGGGTGTTGGAGGATCAGAGATATAGAAAAGGCTGGGAGGCAGCCTTTACTGATCCAGTAAGCGCCCTGTGGGTATTTTCTTTTGTATGTGTCTCATTAAGGCACATGCTTCCAGATTTCTTTTCATGCAGTTTCTATCTAGCATGCTAGTAAAGGAGACATTCTGTGCACTGCAGTTTAAACTTGAGACCACTGCATGCCTACTGCTGGCCTGAATCTGTTCTTTTTCTCAGTATCTCCTGGATTCTATATATGCCGTCCAAAATTACACACTCAAATGTGGGCATGCCTCCAAGTTGTGTGCACATCTTAATTAAGTAACAAGACATTAACCAGCAATAATTGGGGCAAACAACCAATGATTGCAGTTAATTGACTCCAATTCGAATTTGCGCAAGTATCTTGCTAATCGCTATTCTATAAAGATGTGCATGGAAATCTTTTAGTGTGCAACTCAAAGGGGGGGGGGTGCAGCTTATGGGAGAAGCATGGGTGGGGTCAGGGGCATTCACTAAAAATGCGCCCAATATGATAGGCTTTAATCCCCCAAATTCTAACTTACGCGCCAGACACCTGGTTTCAGTTGGTGTAAGTCCTCATGCCCAAAGTAGAGTGTGGTGCGTTATGCACTGATATATAAAGGGCACCCGTTGTAAAATACTGTTCAGTGCCATTTTTTTCTGTGCAAATTTTGAGCATCATTTTACTGAATCTAGTTCTAAATATGTATTCATAGATTCTGAATTTTGAATGCAGTTCAGTGTTGTGGGCAAAGCAGAATCCTATACTCTTTCTCCTGGATTCTATATATAGTGCCCAAATTTGGCCACACTGCTGAGATATGCATGCAAATTAATTGGCTAGCGAGCACTTAACAGTACTAACATCGAGGTGAATCCCTTGTCTCGGTTTCTGTGAAGATCATCTAGTAGGGATTCGAGGACCGTTTCTGTTTCACAACCAGATCTGAATCCAGATTGACATGGATCTAGCTAGTTTCTCTCTTCTAGCCAATCATTAAGTTGAATACAGATTGTTTGTTCTATGAGTTTCCCTAGAAACAGGATGTTGGATACTGGCCTGTAACTTCCATAGAAATTCTCTCCTTTATTTGTGGTGTATTATACGCTACACAGAAATAACCTATCTTTTGTTAATTGGTCTTTCTGCCTCTACCGTTTGTGTTGGGTATAGTGGGTGACTGAGAGGACTGAACATAAGTTGGTGTTTAAGGTTCATACAATGACCCTCTGGATTGGAAAAAAGTTCAGGTAAATCAACTGATCCTTGTGTGGATCAGAAGAGAGAGGCCAATCCAAAGGTACAAAAATGGCAGAAAGCCATCTGGAGTGTAGATTGAGGAATGAAGCATCTAGGCAGGGGAACACAGGAACAGAGCTTCAAGAACAATGCCCCAGAATTAAGGGGTGTGTGTGTTATAAATATTGTGAGTTCACTAGATTCGCATCATATAACCACACTCCCCTGTGAGTGCTCATTAACAAGGGTAAGAAAATTGATCTGCTCCCATGATCTCCAGAAGTCCTATAGCTGTTCTAGAGAGCCTTTCAGTTACATGTTCCCAGCATCTCTGATCTTTGGGATTGTATTCTTCCCAGTCTAAGTAATAAAGCTGGCTCCTGAGTAACTAAGTTTCTAGGATATGCTTGATAGTGAAATCTTACTGTATATTATTTAGTCTAACAGGTGTTGGCAGTACCTCTTTTTTCCCTAGAAATAAGTTCCTGCAATATGATTTTTAACAAATTGACATTGTTCACATGGTAGACCTGTGTTGGTGGAAATTGTTCTTTAAAGGTTACTGGATTTATTTATCTATTACGAAGGGTCCAATGAATCTGTTTGGCTGTTGGTCGCAAAGTCTTCACAGATGAAGTTGAAACTCATGCTTTATCCCCCCCCCCCCCCCCCCATGAGCAAAAGGTCTCCTCTTCAGAGGTGATGTGCCCCAATTTTTTGTTCACTTTTAGCATATGTTTTTCCTTAATTGAGCCTGTCTTTTGCAGATGATTGGCCCAGTTCATTGCTACAGGGTTTCATGACTAAGGTAGTCTGCTGTGTGGAAGCATTGGTGAAACCTAGGAGTAGCATTATTATATAGCAGCTTGTCCATAGGGAATAATGTAAGCCAGTGATCCTGACAGAAGTGGTAGTGTTTGACTATTTCCAGAAATCCTGTTCCTGTCAGAACTGTGATAGTCTCAGATCAGGGAATCCAGTTCCTATGTGCACAGCTTTGTAAAGAATATTTTTTATCAATAATTGAGCCATTTCAAAAACTGAAGGAAGCCCCATCACTGGAATAAAGTGGGCTATCTTAAATGACTAATCTATGTCTACCTTTATATAAGGGTAACTATTCTACTATGTTCATGGATACCCACTTTCATGATCTCCCTAACAGAGTGCAGTTTTTTATATGCAGTAATGAGTGAGTCATAAAATCAAACAATTTCAGAGAAGCAGTCCAGATGTCTAGTGGTCTATAAAAAAGACAACACCCTAATTTATCTTCCAGTGAACAATCTGAAATCTTACAGGCTAAAGCTTCAAAACAGGATCATTCAAGGAGTTATAGAGGTTCACTCTTAAAAAAAAAAGTGCTTGTAAACAATGGCAATACCACCTCCACAGGGGCCTAGGCACGATTAGAGCAGCGATTCTGTGTAAAAAGGAGCCATGTTGATTTTCTGTAATTCAATCTGTATTCTTCCAAACCACCGATTAATACAGTTACCTTTCATATCTTCAAATGGTCTCTTAATCGTATTAGTTATGCATGTTTGTATGACATCCAGACATTATTGCCCTTTTAGGAGCATGTATTTTGTGTTTAAGTGATAAACATTCCTCAGTTAGTTTTTGCTACCCTTCCATCTTAGACATTTGTAATCTTGATTGCTTCACAAAAAATTCTCTATTCCTCTATAATTTTTCTCATCAGACGTGCATTCATGGTATCCACTGCAGAGTTTATAGTTTATTAGTATTTGTTAGACCACTCTGACAAGCAGAGCAGAGCGGTGTACAGTATTAAAATACAAAATGAGGAAAACAGAAAGGGAAATCCAATAAATAATAGGATAGCATTACACTCATACTAGATTAGCCTCTAGAGGGCACAGCAGGGCCTACTTCACTTTAAAAAAAATTTTTTAAGAGAGTGAGAGAAGCAGGCTTTATTAACTACTAGGAAAAAATGCCCGTTTCTGAGCGCAATGAAACGGGCGCTAGCAAGGGGCCCCCTCCCTTCGTCCCTCCGAGCTACTTGCCTTGTTCACTGTGGCGTTTCCGTTTCGGCCCTCGAGTGTCATAGCTCCGCCCTCGACATCATGACGTTTTGACGTGAGGGCGGTGCAGACACTCCAGGGCACACCGGATATCTCGGGCGCCTCAACTTCAGTGGAGGCTTCAGAACGTTGGGGTTGCCTTTTATATAGAGAGATTTTCCATTATGTACAACCCTTTTTTCCATAGTTTTAAACTGAAACTTTATTCTAGAGATAAAAACATAAGTGTAAGCCAAGAGCATTAAGAAGAATAGTAGCAGGGCTCAAACTTTGCCTTAAAAGAAAATTATTTTCTGTTCTTTGACTTATGGAAAGGTAGCAGTGCTACTGACCTGAATTAGGTGGTAATTCAGGTGTGAGGACGATAGAATAACTGCAAAGGTTACTAGGGCAACCTGATTACTGCGTTAACAGGACATTTCTCTGGGTAAGTGAACATTATTTTGCTCTGTGCTTTGGTGATTTAAAGATTGGGGTTTAAAAGAGGAATTGTAGGTTTATTGATTAAGACAGTTATAATTAAAAAAAAACATTATTAACTATTCTTCATACCCTGTGGAGAGGACCTGCGCTGATTCCAGTAGTTTCTAGTTACTGTAATAGCAATGCATGATCTACTGAGTCATAGGCTGCAGAATGATTTCAACAAGGCCTTTGACGTGGCCCTCATAGGCAACTTATAAATAAACTGAGCACCCTTGATATGCACCGTAAGTGACTGGGTCAGAACCTGGTTGTATAAGAGACAACAAAGGGTAGTGATTCATACTCAGAGGGAAAAGGGTGTCACCAGTGGTGAGTTGCAGGGATCAGTCATTGGTCTGGTTCTTTTCAACATTAGTGAAAGGGCTGTGAGGAAAGGTTTGCCTCTTTGTGAATGATGCCAAAACCTATAACGTTGGAAAGTGTGAATAACAGGAGAGCTATAGCAAAGCAACAGGAATGTTCTAGAAATGGCATCTAGGATTTAATGTTTAAAAATACAAGGTCATACATTTATGATGCAAAAACCCAAGGTAGCAGTAGAATGTAGAAGTATTCCTGTGAATGAAAGAAGAGCAGGATTTGAGGGTGTTTATATCTGATGATGATATGGTGGTCAAAAAGGTAGAAGAGGTGATGGCAAAAACCAAAAAGATGCTTGGGTGCATAGGGAGAGATAATGCCACTAGGAAAAATGAAGTGATAGTGGCTCTATATAATGCTATGGTGAGACTTCATTTGAGAGTACTGCATGCACTTTGGGAAACTACACCTTCAAAAGGATATAAACAAGATGGTGTCAGGCTAGAGGATAACTAATAGAATGGTCAATGATAATATCAGGCAGACTTAAAAATCTAAATATATATATTTGGCAGTACAGACACAGTAGAGATATGACAGAGACATTTTAATACCTCCATGGTTATATATGCACAAGAGACAGGACTCTTTCAATTGAAAGGAAGCTCTGGAGTGAGGAGTTATAGGATGATGATGAAAGGGTGTAGACTTGGGAGTGATCAAGTGAATTGTTTATGGAAAGCATGTTGGATGTGTGGAACAGTCTCCCAGCAAAGGTCATGGAGATGAGGATGGTATCTGAATTCAAGAAATCTTGGAACAAGCACAGAGGGATCTCTTAAGGGAGTGGAAGGGAGTGTAGAGCTTATTAGTTGGTGTACATGGGACAGACTAATTAAACCAGGTGGTCTTTTATCTACCATCATTTTCTGTGTTTGTGTTTACTAATATCTCCTTGCTTTTGCATATCCAACATGGACAGTATAACCATTTCAATTTCATTATCTGGTGAAACCTAGACTGCCAGGTTTTCAGACCTGTCTTGGGAGAGCACCAGCCAGTCAAGTGTTGAGGATATCCACAATGAATATGAATTACTAACAGTCCAGGTTTTAAATTTTCCTAATTATCGGTTAATTTTAATTACTCTCTGTATTATAACCTAAACTTACACATCCATATTAAAACATTACCATTATACCACAAAGCATAACTTTATTCAATTCAAATACCTACTTAATTAATGGAGATTAAACACACCACTGGAGTAAAGTATTTAACAACTCTGGCACTCTAAAGATTTTTTTACATATCCTGTAAATTTATACAACATACTCATGGTCAGTTGACTTATCTTTTTGTTGTCCTTCCAAATAAAGAGATGTTTGTATATTCACACGTATAATCCAAAAACGAGTGTCAGTAATATGTCCGTTGATAAATAAAGGAAATTTTCCAATATCCTCTTGAAAAGTCAGTGTCCTTAGAAACCAATGATTCCGCACCGAACCAGATCTTCTATCAAGTTCTTCTTACTCCAGTGTGAGAATCTCACACTTAACCACAATTATCCACAGATCTCAACACAGGCCGTGTTTCATTACACCTTCTTCAGGAGATCCTATATATAAATATACAACATCACTACACTTAACCTAAATACCCAAACATATTATAAAACATGTATTCTTAAATTTCTTACCAGCCACATTTCGACACCAAGCACAAAAACAGGAACTTCCGTCCTGATGATATCCAACAGCATGTCAGATTGAATGATCTAACTTTATGTGGAACTCCTATTCTTATACGGACATTAATAATGCCCAATCAACTTCCTTATTAAGACCATATGGGTGAACCGTCCTCCAATTAAAGATATATCGCTGTTCCCTACGAATAAGTTCTCTTTCCACGTTGCCATACCCTTCTTGCAGACAATTAATGACCACAAATCTCAAATCGTTAACTGAATGATTAAGGAAGTTGATTGGGCATTATTAATGTCCATATAAGAATAGGAGTTCCACATAAAGTTAGATCATTCAATCTGACATGCTGTTGGATATCATCAGGACGGAAGTTCCTGTTTTTGTGCTTGGTGTCGAAATGTGGCTGGTAAGAAATTTAAGAATACATGTTTTATAATATGTTTGGGTATTTAGGTTAAGTGTAGTGATGTTGTATATTTATATGTAGGATCTCCTGAAGAAGGTGTAATGAAACACGGCCTGTGTTGAGATCTGTGGATAATTGTGGTTAAGTGTGAGATTCTCACACTGGAGTAAGAAGAACTTGATAGAAGATCTGGTTCGGTGCGGAATCATTGGTTTCTAAGGACACTGACTTTTCAAGAGGATATTGGAAAATTTCCTTTATTTATCAACGGACATATTACTGACACTCGTTTTTGGATTATACGTGTGAATATACAAACATCTCTTTATTTGGAAGGACAACAAAAAGATAAGTCAACTGACCATGAGTATGTTGTATAAATTTACAGGATATGTAAAAAAATCTTTAGAGTGCCAGAGTTGTTAAATACTTTACTCCAGTGGTGTGTTTAATCTCCATTAATTAAGTAGGTATTTGAATTGAATAAAGTTATGCTTTGTGGTATAATGGTAATGTTTTAATATGGATGTGTAAGTTTAGGTTATAATACAGAGAGCAATGAATATGAATGAGATAACTCTGCATGGAATGGATCCAATGTATTAAAATATATCTCATGCATTTATGCTAAGCATACAATTGCCCTTTCAGTCTGGACATAAAAACAAACAGAAATCACTTCACATATGGTGTATATGTAAATGATGTTTCCATTTCCTTTATATCGATTATATATCCCTCCTTAATTTAATCCCTTCCTCTTTTACAAACTGTAGTTTCATCTCCTTCTCCTCATTTCCTCTCCTTCAGGCTCCTTTCAGTTCCAGGGGCAGAGTAGTTGCAGGTATAGGTGCCAACTTTATGAAATGATTGGGGGTGATAAACCTAATGGAAATTCAAAATTTGCTGCACAATTTATGTTCCCTTTTTTGTTTATATTATTATGTATTTCTTTAACACAAAAGAAAGTAACGCACATACAAGCCTCCCCCCCCCCCCCCCCCCCCAAATAACAGCTACTGGTGCACTGTGTCTCTTCAGCATGCAGCTAACGAAGCACTCAACAAATCAATCCAGTTAATCCAACCCAACCCATGGTGTTCCCTCCCACCAACAGCAAATGCAGGTCCACAAAGGTGTAGCAAAAGCAAGACAGGAGAAAACCAGGACCATAAAGGTCCAACCACAAAGTCACTCAGGAGGGTCCAGTTGTGTGTTCATGCCATCAAATATAGGCCTCTCACACCTTGTGAAAATGATACCAATTCCCCCTCCTCCATCAATTGGCCCAAGGTACTGAGGCCCTTACCCTCCCATAAAGCATAAGTATGATCTAGTTGCCCTGGAGAAAAACCTTCTGCATAATGAATTGGTGTCACCAAAAAATATCTTCTGTCTGGTAATAGCTTGGGATGAGCACAATGCCAAAGCGTAAGAGTGTGCTGTAGGATTGGATTAGCAGATCCTGACAAATACAAAATCCATGCTAAATACAAAATGAACATGACATGCTCATGAAATGCTTAGACATTTATTTATTTATTTATGACATTTATATCCTACATTATCCCAAAAAAGGTTGGTCAATGTGGCTTACAATAAACAGTATTGGATACATAACCAAGAATAATGCATAAGAAAGCAATTTGTTGTAAGAATCCAATTTTAAAATACAGCACATTTCATGAGCATATCCCCCTTTCTTCTCCCTCCCATCCAAGAGCAGTATATCCCCCCTCCTTTTCTCTCCATCCTCTTATGTGTATTTCCCTCTTTTCTCTCCATCTTCCCCCATATATGTCCCCTCCCCAATCTTTTTTCCAGTCTCCCACCCTCTCTCCCTCCACCCACATGACTCCATCCCATCCTGACCCATACCTAATTGTGCCTTGTGGTCTAGTGGCCTCTTCAGGGCAGAAAAGAGCCCCCTCTTTCCTGCCCGGGGCTGCCGCAGACCACTTTCGCTGCCGGCGCCGCTTCAAAATGCCTGCTAAGAGTTCCAGCAGTGACTTTGCAAGATTTCTGCCGAAGTCTCACAAGGCTAACGCTGAAACTCTCAGCAGCTATTTTGAAGTGTTTTCAGGGCTCTTTTCTGCCCTGAAGAGGCCACTAGACAACCAGCTACAAAGGTACGGGAGGGGAGAGGAGGACACCCTGAGGCCTGCAAACCCAGACAAACCGGAAAGCTGGCAAAACCCACCCGGATGCTCTGCGGTGTCCTCAAAAACAGGACATGTCTGGGAAAACTCGGACATATGGTAACCCTATTCACACCCCACACAGCATATATGCCAACCCCACCCAGTCATGCAATACTAATCCCTATCTACTGATCCCCTTGCAGGCCACCTCAACCTGACTGAACCCCCCCCCCCAGCAAACCCTTTCCTCCTACTCTACTACTACTTAACATTTCTAGAGCGCTACTAGGGTTACGCAGCGCTATACAATTTAACAAAGAGAGACAGTCCCTGCTCAAAGAGCTTACAATCTAATAGACAAGTGAACAGTCGGTCCGATAGGGGCAGTCAAATTGGGGCAGTCTGGATTCACTGAACGGTAAGGGTTAGGTGCCGAACACAGCATTGAAGAGGTGGACTTTAAGCAAAGACTTGAAGATGGGCAGGGAGGGGGCTTGGCGTAAGGGCTCAGGAAGGTTGTTCCAAGCATAGGGTGAGGTGAGGCAGAATGAGCGGAGCCTGGAGTTGGCGGTGGTGGAGAAGGGTACTGAGAGGAGGGATTTATCCTGTGAACGGAGGTTACGGGCGGGAACGTAAGGGGAGATGAGGGTAGAAAGATAGTGAGGGGCAGCAGACTGAGTGCATTTGTAGGTAAGAAGGAGAAGCTTGAATTGAATGTGGTATCTGATCGGAAGCCAGTGAAGTGACCTGAGGAGAGGGGTGATATGAGTATATCGGTTCTGGCGGAATATGAGACGTGCAGCAGAGTTCTGAACAGATTGAAGGGGGGATAGATGGCTAAGTGGGAGGCCGGTGAGGAGTAAGTTGCAGTAGTCCAGGCGAGAGGTAATGAGAGCGTGGACGAGAGTTCGGGTGGTGTGTTCAGAGAGGAAAGGGCGAATTTTGCTGATGTTAAAGAGGAAGAAGCGACAGGTCTTGGCTATCTGCTGGATATGTGCAGAGAAGGAGAGAGAGGAGTCAAAGATGACTCTGAGGTTGCGGGCAGATGAGACGGGGAGGATGAGGGTGTTATCAACTGAGATAGAAAGTGGAGGACGAGGAGAAGTGGGTTTTGGTGGAAAGACGATAAGCTCGGTCTTGGACATGTTCAGTTTCAGGTGGCGGTTGGACATCCAGGCAGCAATGTCAGATAAGCAGGCTGATACCCTTCACAACATGGCCTTCCACAGTGCTGGCCTAGTGAAGAAGGCTGTCTTTCCCCAACACCACCTCTCAATACATGAACTCCAGAGGGCATCATAAAGTCACATTGTGTGATCAACTGTTTACAAAACCTAAAAGAAAATATAAAATAAGCACGAAGCATGACTGCTAGGCTAACAATGTCCCCACTTCCAATCATGCAAGTCCAGCAGTGTACTGCAAATTGTAATCCAATGCAAGGGAAAAACTCCACTCACATTCCAGAATAGTAATAGTACCTATCAGAAGGGAGGATCAGTACAGCTGGGATGACACCTTTGCGCTAGTAGTTTGAGTTGTGCTGTAGTCTGCACTTCTGATCGCCCCTGCGCCAGCGCTGACTCCTTGGGAGCCAAGCAAAAGCATTATCGGGATGAACATTTAAAGGCTTCTCCTTCCAGAGCTTCGCTTCCTTTAATAGAGTGAGCACTTCAGATGGGGATGCAACCTTGACAAGCTTGTTGTTCAAATCAAAGGACAGGCTAAAGGAATAGTGGCACCAGTACTTCACCTTATTATCTGCTAGACTGATTGGAACACCCTTCTTCATCACAAAATTATAGCAGAAATATCTGCAAATAGTTCCAATCTTGTACCATCCATGATTATATGACCCACCTTGCAGGCAGCTTGCAGAATACGTTCTTTTGAGGGGAAAGCGGAGAAAGCATGCAATTATGTCACATGGCCAATCCACTGGTTTTGGCCCCAATGCTCAGTACACCCTCTCAAACTTAATAGAAGGCAGCTCAGATGACCTGGCCACCTCAAGCAGGAACTGGTGACATACTTGCTGCATTAGAGCCACCACATCGTGCACCTGGAGCGCTTGTAATATGCCATGTGCATGAGGATTATTTCTCCGTGCTCGATTTGCATCACCTTCTAGTTTTGCAAGAAGTTCCTCATACTCGGTATCCAGCAAATCTGCAAGTTTCTGTAGGTCCAGCACATCATGGTCATGCTCAGTCATTTGTTCCTCAGTCATTAAGCTGATGGCCCATGTCATCCACCTTTTTGTGCAAGTTATACATTCATGTGTTTTAGGCTTACTATTGTTGACTTAAGATCCATCAACTGTTCTTTCAAGTCCATTATGCTAATCGTGTCTTGTGCACACAGCAACAAATCAATGCCAAGCTCCTTGTCCTCCAAGGCACCCCTTGACGATGAAGCAGGAACCACAGCGTCGCCATCTTTGCAGCCCCACAATCAGAGGAACCTGCTGCTCGATATACAAACATTTTAGTTCAGGCTTCTGTTTTTTACTCATCATTGTGCTCTCACAATAAGCAGCATCGATTCCACTCCTCTAGAGTATAAATCAAGACCTTTGGAGCTGCTAATAATAGCTAATTGTTCAGGACTTAAGAGGAACTCATTGGCTAGGCTGCCATCAGCTGTATGACTGTATCACTTCCTTTCTCCTGCACGATTTATATTCCACCAGTGGTACTGCACTCACGTTAGCCCTCTCAAGCCATGTTATTGGCTCACTATCCATTTCCACATACAGTTAAAAGTTCTCTTATCAGCTTACAAGTGCATTCATTCTACAGCTTTCTACTCTTATTTCCCCCATACCCCTCCCTGGGAATTCCATTCATTGGGTAAGTCTCTCATCTGTACCCTTCTCCTCCATTGTCGACTCTAGAATCTGTTGCTTTTATCTTGCTCCACCGTATGCCTAAAATAGACTTCCTGAGTCAGTATGTCAAGCTTAATCTCTGGCCGTATTCAAATCTAGGCTAAAAGCTCACCTTTCCGAGGCTGCTTTTAACTCCTAACTCATTTACCTGTCCAGTACACATGTCTGTTCTAATCATTCCCACAATAAGTAATTCCCAAATCCCCAAGGATTCATGTTTAATGTACAGAGCTGTATACGTCTAGTAGCACTAGAGAAGTGATTAGTAGTACTAAGAGCAGGAGGAAATGATCTCATCCCTGGATATAGTCAAGGAGTTTGCTCAATATTGGGGTTCTCAAGGACCCACAGCACTCAGAGCTGGCTCCTATAGTTGTAGGACAGTGCCCATGGTAAGCATGTTCTCCCTGTACACTTGGCTGCTCTTCTCCTTGGAATGTTCCTGATTTGTAATCGGGAAGCATAGCAAGTAGCAGGCAGCCTGCTATCCCTGCTGTTGGATCTGCCTGGCACAAAACAGGGGAGGCAGAAGGTGGCTGACTTTTTAATGTGGTAATGTTTGGTATGGCTTTTACCAAGGGACTGTCCTGTATTCTAATGATGCATCAGGGCTTGAGAATCTCTCAATCCCACTTTCCTAAGCAAATGTTGAAATGAAAGAAGTAGTCCTGACATACAAAATGTAGCATGTTGGGCATTTCAAACAGGCTAATGGCACTGGCTAGAGAAGATTCATTGTCTGTTCTTTTTCCCAGTAGAGATCTTTCAGAAACAGCCCCAGTAATGTCTGTGTTCAGAAACAATAGTAAGCAAGCACTCCTTTGTCAGTCTAACCCCGTAGCAATAGATGGTAGATGCCACCAATTTAAGTTGAGGAGTCTCTGGGGTAGGAGCATCCAGGAATTGTTCTTGCTCCTTACTAATCAAGGAAACTCGAGGTAGGGTAGTTTAGTTTAGTTTAGTTTATTGAATTTTGATGTACCGCCCTTCATACATCACAGCGGTTTAAAAATTTAACCAAAAACATAACAATATAAGAAGGAAAATAGGAACTCCAACTTTAAAGCAAAGAGAAATAAGTTAAGTCAGAAATCAAAACAATAAATTAAATAGGATAGGGAGCCAAAGAGCTACCAGTGTGCCATCTCAGGGATCCATGGTAAAAGCCTTAATAAAAAGATGAGTCTAAAGAGCAACGTTGAAACGCTGATATAAGACTGCTCTGTGTGTAGTGCAAATGGTAAAGAATTCTATAGGAAAGGAGTCAACAAAAAAAAAAAAAGCAGAGTGCCTGATGGCCTGAAGCCTTGTGTGGGCTGAATCAGGAATAGACAACTGATTTCCAGTGGCTGAACGTAATGAACATATCGGTCTGTATGGAACAACTAAGGAAGAAAGAGATGCTATAATTTCCAAGAAAAGGACTTTATGGGTCAATGTTAAGATTTTATATTGCATTGGAAAGAAATGGAAAGCCAGTGATGTTGCTTAAATAGCGGAGTAATGTGGTCAAATCGACGTGTGCTGGGGGGGGGGGGGGGGAGCAATGGTGAGGTGAATTGGGGGGGGGGGTTGAAAGTGGATAAGAGGTGAGGTATCACAGAGTTTGAAAAGGGATGGTGAGGGGGGGTTCTATGCACTGGTCCAACCCTTTTAAACACAGGCTTGATTTGGCACCAGCATCATAGCTTTACTACAGCTAGGAATGTGCAATGTCCCCAGCTGAAGCTATACAAAAATACATTTATCAATGGATTTGCTAACCTATGATAAAAAAAATACTGCAAGATAAGTCCCTAAAGGACAAGTCTAATCACAGGCAGGCATCATCCTGATTATCTAAGTGGGATGGTTGATTTCTTAAGATCTGTTGCTAAAGCAAGGAGAACCACAGTGTGAGCTTACCTGACATTTTCTCTCTTTCAGCACAAATTGAAGTGATACCGTGCAAAATTTGTGGTGATAAGTCCTCGGGAATACATTACGGAGTCATCACATGTGAAGGCTGTAAGGTATGGAACTGGCAACACATTTGTACACAAATTATAGAATTTTATATATATATATATATATATATATATATATATACACACACCTAGCAATAAACTGGTGGGATTGAAGAAGTTGGAAATGACTTTCTTTTCAATTAACAAAACTTTTTTGTTGTGGAAAATGTTATCCTTTCTCAATAGAAAACTTTCCATGTGAACAGAATATACTTTTTCTTAAACCTCACAGTATATAGCCCTAATTTGGCCTTTTTTTGTGTGTGTGTGGTTTGCTGCAAAGAGTTTAAATGATTTGGATGACAATTCACTCAAGAGTTGTTTAGTAGGCAGGTGAAGGACTTTGCTTGGGGAGAGGAGAGTAGAATTAAGTTGACATTATGGTCACTGTGCAGTAGGGTAGTCTACATTGCAAAAGGCTAGACCAAACCAGGTGTCTCTTCTCCCTCCCAATTGTGATCAGAAATGGATCTGTGAGGTTAATGGTGCAAATTCAAATAAAAGCAGAAGTAAACATTTAATGCATTATTAATACGATTAATACATTTGACATTTTTAACACCTCTCCCCCCCCCTCCCAGTGTCCCTCAACTTGCCTGCTAGAGATCGCCAGGCGGTAGCAGCGATTCATGTTTATTGTGTGGCACTGGCCCTGCCACCAACCCTGGAGTCTGCTCTCTACCATGTCCTGCCACTGAGGAAACAGGAAGTTGCATCAGACAGAGTGGGATATGGTAAAGATGAGACTCCAGGACCAGTAGCAGACAGTGAATGTGAATCGCTACTCCCACCTGGTGATCTCTAGCAGAGGCAGGTTGCGGTAGACTGGGGGAAAATGGGTTGAGGGCCAGCTAGCAAAATAAAGGGAGAGAGGAAAATGCTGGACGCTAATGCTGATGCCAGGGTGTGGATAGAAAAAGAGAAGGTGGAATCAGTGAGACATGTGGGACTTGGGGGCAGAGGAGAAGGAGGGAGTGATGGTAGACAACAGGAGGCAGGAAGGGAGAGAGGGAGAAATGTTTGAATTGGGATGATGGAGATATGCTGGAAAATAGGAGGCAGAAAGGGAAGAGAGAGAACTTGGAATTGGGGAGGGAGTGATAGATATTGGACATTGGGAGGGAGCATATTATGATTAATTGCGATTAATCATGTGATTTAATTTTTTAATCCAACAATAGTTTTAAGTAAAATTTGTACTCGTTTTCCCACCTTTAATAAAAACCCCTTGTGTTTCAGTTTCAACACCAGTGAAAACTATACTGGCATGCAAACAAATTCAGGCAGTAACCAAAGGAGATAGCAAAGATCATCATCTGCAAACACTGCCAGTACCGACATTATCTATATCATGTTCATTAATACCACCAGCTGCTTCTCTGTAGTGTTCTTCTTCTTAACACGAAGAGCTGTCTTGTCAGACTCACCTGGGAAGGAATAGATTTATCTGAGCTTGGTTTATAGCTGACATAAGCTGCTGAGGACTTAAATACAAAGAAGGAAATATTTTTTATGATCCCCTCTTTAAAACTGTGAAAGAACACACAAACACACACAACAATCTGATAATGGGGTGCATTCAGTCCAGTTGGTAAGATAGTCATAGATCAACCTGACATCTTCTGAGCTGAAAAAAAGTATGACCTATCCAAATGCTCCTTACTACTTGTGTCCAGCCATTTTTTTTTATTTGCCACCAAATGGCAATGGCAAAAAGAACTGTTCTAAATTTCAGTTGTATACTGCATGAAGTGTGCTGCAGTTGTCTCCCAGGAGAGAGAAGGAGCTCACACCTGGAAAAACCCTACCTGTAACTGTGAAGCACTGCCACCATCTTTCAGCTGCTGTTGTTAAAACTTCTACAGAGAAGAGGCTCATAATTACAGCCCTACCCACTTCCTCTTCTGCTGCGGTAACTGCAGCAGCTTCCTCCTCCAATCCAGTATAAGATTTGAGGACATCTCATCGCCTGACATTTCATCGCTGAGACATTATGGGCTCATTTTTGAAACAGAAAAACATCCAAAAAGCAGCATTTGGGAGTTTTATTTGCCAAAACATCCAAATTGCTATTTTCAAAACCCATTTTTAAGACGTTTTTCTATGCATGTTATCGGCAGTATGTCCAATTCACAAGGGGGCATGTTGGGGGGGGGGGGGGTGGAATTAGGGCATTCCTAACACTTGGATTTTTTTTCTGCCGTAATAGAACAAAACAAAAATGTCCAGTGCTACAATTTAGACATTTTATTCTAGACTTGTTTTTATCATGACTAAGTCAAAAAAAGGTGCCCTAAATGTCCAGATGACCTCTGGAGGGATTAAGGCACGACCTCCACTTTACTCCCTCCAGTGGTCACTCCAAGCCCAAAAGATGTGAAAGAAACAGTACATTCCAGTCTCTATGACAGCTTGAAATGCTTTGGCCAGTCCTATTAGAACAAGCAGGTCCCTGGAGTAGCTTAGTGGTCGGTGCTATGCACTGTAGAGAAGGGGACCCAGGCCCATATCCCACTCTAATTAGTACAAGTGGTGGAACGTCTGAGTCCTCCAAAACTCACCAAAAACCTACTGTACCTATATATAGGTGATACCTGCAGGCACTATTGGAGCGGTGTGTAGTTGGTTACAGTAGGTTTTTGGTGGTAACGGTGAGATATGTACCTAGGACCTTTTATATCAAGTCTACTGCAGTGCCCCTAGAGTGCTCCACTGCTCTGCTGGGATGCCATTGTGGCCATTCTACTAAGAATACTGGCTCCTCCTACAATCCCAAAGGCTTGATTTTGTGCATTTTTCATGTTGATTTTTTTTCCCGAAATTGGTACAAAAAGATAGATGCACTGAGCACAATGTCATCTAGCAAATGTCCATTTTCAAAAAAAAAAACAAAGAGGCATTTTTCACGTTCGAAAATGGCCATGTTTGCCACTGGAATTTTGGCCAAATTCCGCAAAATGTCCAAATTTGGATTTAGACATCATATTGAAAATGCTGTTCTGTGTTTAGCAAGGCTCATATTTATGCACAAAAGCGCAGGTGCCAATGTGTGCTGGCACTTCATTTCCTTTGGACATGCGCGCAAAGGAGTTGGAATCACTGGCACACTCCCCCCCCCCCCCCCCCCCCCCAATTTGCTGCAAGTTTTCCATGCATATAATCTGAATGTGTTTAGCTTTTGAATATGTGATGAAGTGTCGTGTGATGAAACCTCAATGGTGGAGAGGTTTCTCATGATAAAGTGGCAGATTAAAGTGATGAAAATGATGTTCTGTGCCTAAATATGAGCCTTGCAAAAATGTTATATGTAAGAAGACTTAGTAATGCTCATATTTAGGTGCAAAAAGAACAGGTGTGGATGTGTGCTGGCACATCCCCATTTGCCACAAGTTTTCCACACATATAATTTGAATATGGTTAGCTTGAATACGTGATGAAGTGTTGTGTGATGAAATGTCCATGGTAATGGAGTGATGCAGTGATGAACTGTCAGGTGATGATCTGTCTCGGAACTCCAGAGAGTTCATTGTGGCACACAGTTTGAGAAACGCCGGCTTAGAGGGAACAATGCCCAGCATCAATTTCTGAGGCACTCCACTACTAACCTTCCTTTCCACCAAGCAGGTTCTATTTACTATCATCCTCTTGTCATCTGTCCATCAACCAGTTTCCAATCCAGTTCTCCACTTTGGGCCTAACTTCATCCTGTGCAGCTTACTCATGAGCCTCCTGTGAGTAACTGTATTAAAGGCTTTGCTGAAATCCAAGTAGACCACATCTAGTGCATGTCCATTATCCAGATCTCTGGTCACCCAGTCAAAGAAATAAATCAGATTTATTTGGCAGGATTTTTCTTTGGTAAAACCATGTGTCCTTGGATCCTGCAACCTGTTGAATTCCAGAGAGCTCACTATCCTTTCCTTCAGCGGCATCTCCATTATTTTTCCAACTACTGAAGTGAGGCTTCCCGGTCTGTAGTTTTCCACTTCTTCCCTGTCTCCACTTTTGTGAAGTCAGACCACATCCACTCATCTCCAATCCCGATGAACATCTCCCATTTCCAAAGATTTATTAAATAAATCCTTAAGAGGTCCCACCAGGATTCCTCTAAGCTCTCTCAGTATTCTTGGATGTATCGGATCCGGCTCCATGACTTTGTGTACCTTCTGTTTTTTAAGGTATTCATAAACACTTTCTTCCGTGAATGGTGCAATATCTGCTTCATTCCCAACTGCAGTCCTTCTCTAGGATTTTCCTTCATGAACACAGAACAGAAATATTTGTTTACAGAAAATCTACCTGTCCATGAACTCTTCATGCTCACAAAGAGATTAATGCCGCTCAAAGGTTCTTTACCAGCTCTTGTCCCTTATCTTTTAATGGGAAATGGGACTTGATTTACCGCCTTTCTGTGGTATTTTGCAACTATATTCAAAGTGGTTTACATATATACAGGTACTTATTTTGTACCTGGGGCAATGCTGGGTTAAGTGACTTGCCCACAGTCACAAGGAGCTGCAGTGGGAATCTTACAGTCAAAGCCCAAGAGTATAGCTGAAGAAATTTTTTCCTCGCCACTTGAGTCATAGGCGAAGAATCAGGGAATACATTTTGAGAATGAAAATTAAACTGCCTGCTCTCTAAAGAGAAGTTTCAAAATTAAGACTCATTTAAAGATGACAACCACTGTACTGTAGGTGCTAGTTTCTATATGTCTCCAAAATTTCAGTCAGCTTCCTTCTCTCAGCCTCAGACAAGATTCCCATAGAAGTTTTGTCCCTAGTGAAAACATGAGCCCACTGTAATAAGTGAAAAATCAAATAAACAGTGTATCAATGCTAAAACTTGTTCAAGAATCCATGATACCCTTTTTCAGAAATCCTTCATTAGGAGCAGATATCACATCTCATGAAGTTCACAAATCAGGGGAGAGCAGGAGTGATGTTGCTTCCTAAAGCTGGAAAAGATCCAACACAATGTGAATCCTACCAGCCAGTCTTGCAAAATGATATGTTCAAAGCCCCGACCCATGGCAGCCACCTTGATAATATGGCTAGAAGTTTCCCAAAAGTCTACTTGGACCCTCATTCTAAGTGGAAATGGGTGCTGGTTGACATGCCTGGTGAGACCAGGCTCACTGAGTGGATACTTTCCTTCATCTGCTGACTCATGCAGGCTCTTCCCAGCTCAACAGCTTGGGGATTAGATAGTACGGGAACTCTCCATAGATAGAAGTCACTGATCTAGAAGATACAGTGCTGCTCTCCGATGCAGATCTGAGTGATTCACAGCTATTGCCATCTGGTTGGTGCCATCTGTGACTCCACAGCGTAACAGGTTCACCACAAGTTGGAAAGTCTTTCACAGGAGTGTTTGGGAGTATACTCTCCAGCGACAAACTGGTCAAAAACTTGGGAACAAAAGCGATAAATTCATACAACTACTCTGTCGAATTTCTCCCTATGTTACACCTATAAATATATTTGA
Source organism: Microcaecilia unicolor (assembly GCF_901765095.1). Classification (NCBI taxonomy): domain Eukaryota; kingdom Metazoa; phylum Chordata; class Amphibia; order Gymnophiona; family Siphonopidae; genus Microcaecilia; species Microcaecilia unicolor. The sequence continues at coordinate 223,463,631 of NC_044032.1, read as the reverse complement.
GTCCTTATTCCTTTGTCAGCTCAATCTTTCCAATAGATTGAGATTTGTTAATTTTAATTCTTGGGTTACACCAAAAATACATATATATATAGAATTATCATATATAGAATATATATATATATATATATATAGAGAGAGAGAGAGAGAGAGAGAGAGAGAGAGAATTATCAAATTCTGACTAACAGTTATAGGTATCAGCTAGAATCATGTTGGCTTTCTGAGATGGAATAAGTGCTGTGGTAAGAAGTAAATGAGTTGGAGTTGGGAAGCAAACTTTTCGAGAGTTAACCAAACTGGCATATAATCATCCTATAGAGAAAACCAGTTACATCATTGTTGCAATATGAATGCTCTGTAGTTTATTAAAAAAAAAAGTTGAGAAAAAGTATTCCTGCTCTTCTATGGGTGTTTTAAAGCTTTTTCAATACAGTTCTAAGATATTTGATTTCCAGAGAAAATAGGTTAAAATTATATTTAGTTGTTTATAAAAAGTAGGAGAGAATAGTACTGGAATTATACTTAAAATAAAGTTGATTTTGGGAGCAACTATCACTTTGATGGTCTCTAATCTTCCCTAGCATGATAGATGGGGAGAGTGCCAAGTATGTAGAAGATTTACACATATTTTAAGATGTAATTGCTATTGTCCTGGATAGAATCTATCAGGTCAGTATATAAATCTGTTCCTAAGTATCTAATTTTGGAGGAAGACCAGATGAAATTGAAAGCTAGGTCAGGATGATCATCGTTGTTCAGTGGAAGAATTTCAGTTTTTTTGTTGGTTAATTTTGTAGCCAGAATACTTAGAGAAAATTATGATGAATTGAAATAAGGAGAGTATAAAAACAAACAACTTAGATAGATATAACATAATATCGTCCATATATGCAGTGATTTTAATGCTAGATTCTTATAATCAATGCCTGATATTTGGGGATTGGATCTAATGGCTATAAGAAGGGGTTTGAAGGCCAGATTTAATAGAAAGAGGGAGAGTGGGCAACACTAATGGGTACCTCTTTTTAACAATAAGGGCTCAGAAAGCATAGTATTAGAATGCAAGCACTGGGATTAGTGTATAAGACTTTAGCTTTGCGTATAAAAGAAGGATGTGCTCCAAACCATTCTAAGATATGAAATAAATAAACCCATTCCACCCTTATCAAAGGCTTATTCCATATCAAGCAATAAGGCAATGGTAGGGTATTGTAAGGACTTACCCATTTCAGAGAGTTGAAAAAATAATCATGAATTATCTGTAATGAGGTGACCAGACATAAAGCCAACTTGATCAGGGTGGACAACATTGGAAATAATTTTAGCATAAATTGTATAATCTGTGTTTAATAATAAAATGGGTCTGTAATTTTGCACAAAGCTGAAGACGAGACTTTGTGGCCTACATGACTTGCTTGCTGACACCAAAAAGACACCGCTGAGATTCGTGCTGATCTGGCTTCTTTCTGGGAAGATTTTTTGTACCAAAAGCAACGAGTCAAAGTCCTAGATAAAATAAAAGCTGTCTGAAAATATAAAGGCTTTGCAGCACCAGACTAAGAAAATCACATTACTTGAATCGGAACTCATTGAGACCAAAAATCATGCAGAAAGCCAAAAGTATAGCACTTGTGAAATGTGAGGGAAATACTCTCCTTTTATCTCGGACTTAAGCAAACAACCTGCCAAACTCCGAGAACAACTATTGACTTTTCGGCCTCAGTTAAAAGCCTTAGGGGCTAAATTTGGTATGCATTACCCTACCATATTTAGTCACCATAAACAACTGTACGACAGACTTTAAACAATTCTACTGACTTTGCTAATTATCTGGAAGAACTGCATTCTACTAATAGAGACAAAGTTTAAATACACCATTTCTATGTCGCTCATCAAAAAGTTAGTAGCATGGCAATGCATGCTCTTTGTGAACAGTTTAGCATGCCCATTTGACTATATTTCATGAGTGTTTTCTTTGGTCATTCATATTTTGTGATTCTTGCTATTCATTTGCATATAGACATTTTATACCTTGTTGTAAGTACAGTGCACTCCATTTAAGTGCACATCGGATAAGCGCATGCTCTGTTTAACTGCATGCCGTACTTCGGTCCCATTTTTGGCACCATCAGTTTCTATGGGGACAAACTTCAGTTTAGCGCACCAATGATAAGTGCAAGATTTGCTTATAAGCATGGTTCAAGACTGCTCCTCCGCAGGAAAGACCCCGCATAAGCGCGCGCATGGAATATGGAAGCCGATTGGCACGTGACAACCAACAAGATTTCAAATTTACTGCCTCTTTAACTGCCAAAGGCAGAATAAGTGAAAGAATGTTGTTAGAGTGTACACCAGGGTCGTCGTCTTGGCGGAACTGTAAGACTTTAACACTGGCTGAACGAATAGAAGTTCTTAAAAAATTAGAAAACAACAAAGTCAAGCATCTATTGCTAAAGAATATGGTGTCAATCCCAGTCAAATTTCATGTGTCTTGAAGCAGAAAGACCAGCTTCTGGAAGTCTGGCAAAACAGTACAAATCCACAACAGAAACGAAAACGGGCGGGAAAAGCTGAGGAGGTAGAAGATGCTCTTCTTCGGTGGTTTTTTCGAGTCAGGAGCAGACAGTTTCCTGTAAGTGGTCCACTGCTTATGGAGAAAGCTAGCTGAAAGTCTTGGACTAACTGAATTCAAAGCCACTGTTGGATGGTTGGAAAGATGGAAGGAGAGGAACAGCATAAAATTCAAGAAACAGCATGGTGAGAAACAAGACGCTGATGACTTTGGTGCTGAAAATACTGGAGGTAAAACGTCGAAGGACCGACTGATGATCCTCCTTTGCTGCAATATGGATGGGAGTGAGAAGTTGGAACCCCTCGTCATTGGAAAGAGCAAACAGCCCCGTTGCTTCAAGAAAGTTAAGCGACTTCCTGTGTCATACAAGACTAACGCAAATTCATGGATGACTGGGGAAATTTGGAAGCAGTGGCTAAAGAAGTTAGACACTAGAATGCGGGCACAAAAGCTTCAGATTTTGTTGCTTTGTGATAATTGTGCTGCACACAGTAATGATGTCAGGCTGTCTAGCGTCAAGGTGTTATTCCTGCCACCAAATACTGCCTCTCTGATCCAACCTATGGATCAGAGCATAATAGCCAATTTCAAACAACATTATCGGGCTCTTGTGCTACGTTGTCTAATGAGCGTTATGGATGACCAGACTGGCAAGGATAAATGTGCTGTTGAACTGGCTCATAATGTATCACTGTTGGATTCCCTACATATGCAGAAAGAAGCCTGGAATCATGTTACACAGGCAACCATTGTGAACTGCTACAAGCAGGCAAGCTTTGCTAAGGATGTAGAGAGGAACGAAACAGATGAAGCTGTTGCAAATGCATCAGATGAAGAGGTTATTGACATCACAGCCGGTGTTACTGAAGAGGAGTTCCATCGCTACGTAGCTGTTGATTATGATCTACAAACAGCTGAAGACAGCACTGATGTGGAGATATGTGCCTACACACAGGCAACAACGGCTGATGATGGAACAGATGATGAAATGAGCAGCAAGGCACATGCTGACGAAATTCAACAACCTCCTCCTGTCAGTTTTGCAAGAGTGCTGGAGAGTCTCAACACCATGCGTGCCTATCTGGAGGCCACTGGATGTCAGTGCTATGACAGTTTTTAACCGTCTGGCAGATGTAGTCTATGGAACTCACAGACCCAAGATTGTACAGAAGACTATAACTGATTACTTCAAGTAAGCCTAATGTCAGTTAACGGAGACTGTATACTGTACGTATAATAATAAACAGTACTGTACATATGTTTATCAGATGTCAAGCTTCTTTGGGTCACAACGGTTAAGTGCACGCTCCAGTTAACTGCATGCATTTCTTTGGTCCCAGACCCTTGCACTTAAGCGGATTGCACTGTATATTCACTTTTATTGCTTAAGATTATTTCTTGCTTGCTATATTTCTAATACTTGTGTTATACTGTGGTCAATAATGATATATATCTATGCCTTTTGCCACAGCATGAATGTTTTCATCGTCATTAGCAGTCTTGTTTTACCCATAAATAGATGTGTTTAGGTACTGCGTTTGTATTTGCTTGTTTTGTTTTCTTACAGATTATGTCTAATAATTATATTCATGCTGTCACATTGCTCTGTTTTCTGCCAACCTTCACAAGCTGTTTACTTTCACTGTGGAGTGCTTATGATTATATATATATTGAATTAACAGCACCAATATAAATGGCACTAACATGTTTATCTATTAATGTAAAAGGGTTACAAAATCCAGTGAAGTGTAAGAAGATCTTATCGTATTCCACTAAATTCAAACCTGACTTCCTATTTTTACAGGAAACACATCTTTCAAGCAGTGAGTCAGCTGAATTACATATAACTTGGTCTTATCCAGCTTTGTTTTTACAAGTTGACAGAAAGAAAAATGGTGTAACTTTATTGATTAAAAATAGACCTGATATTAAAATAATTTCTCATGTTAATGATAAACAAGGTCACTGGATTAAAACAAAATTACACATAAATAGTGTCATTCTTGTTGCCTCTAGTATATAAGGTCCCAATATTAATGACCCTAGTTTCTATGAAGGACCTTGGTGCCTCATTAATATCTGAAGGTGACTATCCATTAATTATTGGGGGTGACTTTAACCTTTTAATAAATCCAGAGTTGGATAGAAAGTCTGATGTCCCCTATAAGAAATCAAGAGCATGGCACACACTGCAGGATATAATGGTGCAACTGAAATTGATTGATGTGTGGAGATTACTACATCAAACAGAATGAGATTATGCTTTCTTTTCCACTCCTCACTCATCTTATTCATGTATTGATTTCTTTTTAATGAGTCACTCTTTGGTTAAATTTTTGGAGTCAGCAGAAATTCATGGAATAAATATTTCTGACCATGCGGCGATTATGCTTAAACTTAATGAATTAAGCAAATCACAACATAGGAATGTTTGGAGATATAATTCAGAAGAAAAAAACCTTTGCAAAATGCAAACCAAAACAGCACAACAGCAAAGGCGACAAAGAAGAGTCCCAAGATCAGTCGTGGTGAGGAACAATACTTTATTATGTTGAAAGAAAGACTCTACATGAATTTGTGTTTTGGTCAAAGGCCTTCATCAGGAGTCTGATCTCACAACTTCATCACATAATTAAGTGATGCTATTGAAACATACACATACACCTGCATGAAGATATGGCCAGCAATTGAAGGATTGCGTTTTTTATGAGAAGCTTGAGCGCTTCTACCACAGGAATTTGTTTCTTTTATTTTGGCCATATTCAGTAGCTGGTCATATCATTTGGCTTTGAAATGGTTGCTACATGACACAACAAAGGATCTGCCTCTTTGGTTACGATTTGAAATGGAATGTTAGAAACCAGTTTCTATTCGCTATATACCATTTATGCAGGATTTTAAGCTAAAAGGTGGTGATTCTATTGCAAAATCTACAAAAATAAAAAGCTGTTCTGGAGCTAGATAATGTTCCGATCAAATAGTTTGATTCAAGTTTTGTTCCTCTATGGAATAATCCAGCACTCAAAATTCAAAGCCAGTCTGTTAACTTGTCAAATGGCAAGAACTGGGAACTTGGCATACTGGCCAATTATTCGATGATGATCAAGTATGGATACCTGATGCAAAATGAAGCTCATTATATCAATTACCCCCTAATCAATATTTTTAATGGTTACAGTTAACTCGTTGCATTTAGTCATGGATGAATATAAAGGAGGTCAAGTCATTGGAGTCTACTCCTACATATCTTTCCCTTTGCAAGTCCTTTGCTTATAAAAGAAAAGAAGCATCTAACTGGTACAAATTTTTGCAAAGTATTTACCTGCTTCAGTGCTGTACAAAGTGTATGCCAACAGGATACTGGTGTTGTATTAAATGAAAAATGCTGACAAGATGTGGCGCTACCTATTCAAATCCTTAAAATTGGTGTCAGTATCTCAAACTACTTCCTTTCTCATTCATGGAGTATTCCAGACCCCTTTGAAGCTATGTAAACTGGTCATGCAGTATAGCGATTGGCACACTAGATAATATAATATTCAGTTGCTCCAACCTTCAGTTGTTCTGGGCTAAAATATGGGCCAGACGTTTACTACATATTAGTGACAATATCTGATTAGCCATTTGTTATGGGGCATCTGCACTGTCAACTAAACTAGATTAGATTACTGAGAAGTCGCTTACTTATTGCTATCAAATTAATACTGTCCAGTTGGAAGAACTCTTCTCAATTGGATTTTCAGCATTTGGTGGAATACAGTTTGCCAGTATGCAAAATATGAAAAAGTCATGGCTCAATCTTCAAGTTATTTGAAGTCCTTCAACAAAACATGGGCTCCTTTAATCAAATATTATGTGACATAAGAACATAATAAAAGCAATACTGAGTCATACCAATCGTCCATTTAGCCCAGTATCCTGCTTCCAACGGTGGCAATCCAGATCACAAGTACCTGGGAGAAACCCAATTAGTAACAACATTTTATGCTACCAATCCTGGAGCAAGCAGTGGCTTTCCCCATATCCACCTCAATAACTGACAATGGACTTTTTTCCAGGAACTTGTCTAAACATTTTTTAAAGCCAGATACCCTAACTACTGTTACCACTTCCTCCAGTATTGAGTTCCAGAGCTTAACTATTCTTTGACTGATAAAATATTTCATCCTATTTGTTTTAAAAGTATTTCCATGTAATTTCATTGAGTGTCCCCTGGTCTTTGTACTTTTTGAAAGAATGAAAAGTCGATTCACTTTTACCTGTTCTACACCACTCAGGATTTTATAGACCTCAGTCATATCCCCCCTCAGCCATCTCTTTTCCAAGCTGAAGAGCCCTAACCTCTTTAGCCTTTCCTCATATGAGAGCAGTTCCATCCCCTTAATCGTTTTGGTTGCTCTTCTTTGAACCTTTTCTAATTCTGCTATATCATTTTTGAGATATGGCAACCAGACCTGAATGCAATACTCAAGATGAGGTCGCACCATGGAGTGATACAGAGGCGTTATATTAGTCTTGGTCATATTTTACATCCCTTGTCTAATAATTTCCAGCATCATTACATAACACTTCTTTATCATCATAACATTTATTGTGATGTTCAGTCTCATTACTATGTTACCATATCATATTTCTATAGAGTATTGTGGCTATCAGTTGTCTAATTAGTTTTGTTTAGACATGACTGTTAAGTACTACCTTTACTACTACTACTACTTAACATTTCTAAAGCGTTACTAGGGTTACGCAGCGCTGTACAATTTAACATGGAAGGACAGTCCCTGCTCAAGGAGCTTACAATCTAAGAGACAAATGTACAGTCAATCTGATAGGTCAGGCAGATTGGGGCAGTCTATATGTTCGAAAGGTTAGGTTCCGAAAGCAGCATTGAAGTACTACCTTTAATTTGTAATGTTTCATTTTCTTTTCTCTATATTTGCTTGATGTTACATTTTGAAAATTAATAAAAAATATTGAACTAAAAATCAAAAATTCAAATGGTGTACCAACCAGCCCTTGGTGTTTTCCTGGATTGGAGACTAATTAAAGTGCCAAAGATGTCATTTTAATTGTTTTGTACATAAAAAATAAGATTATCTGAGTCTCACCATTGTGGTTTAGAGAGGGGAGTCAGAAATTGTTTTATTTCTGGTGTCCCCTATAGTTCTGAAGAGTATAATTGTGAGTAAAAGTGGTGGAAAGCTTATGGGATGGCTGATAAAGAGGGAGTTAAGGGCCCTTTTACAAAGGCGTGGTGTGCCAAAATGAGTCTACTGCCAGACTAGCATGCCCCACATAGCAGTTATTTCAGATTTGACATGCACCCATACCACCAGGACAAATTATTTTTTTATTTCCTACCACAAGCGGCATTTCCGGCGTTAATCAGCAGTTGGTGCATGCCGACCGGTCACCATGCATGTAGCGCATGAGCCCTTGCCACTAGATCGATGGGTGGCGTTAAGGGCTCAGGCCGTAAATAGGCAGGCACTGGTTTCAATTTTACCACAGGCTTTTTTCCCCCAGGCGTAGTAAAACTGGCCCAGTGCACACCAAAAACACACGCCCACACTACCGCAGGCCACTTTTTGCCGTGGCTTATTAAAAGAACCCCTAAATTACCATTTATTTAATACAAGAAAATTGTTGCATTGTGCCTCTGATTTAAAATAATAATAATAATGATGACAAACAGCATAAAGAACAATAAATAACCAACAATAAACAGCCAAACAGAAGCTTTGATAATCTGATCTGGTGAAAGTCCCTTTTAATAGAAGATAGAAATCATGAGACATTATATGGCAGTAAAATACTGAATTAAACAATAGAATGTGTCATTATGAAACTAATATCATTGTACTATATAAATATAACAAGAATAGAGAGTTTATGTTAAAAACCTTAGAATAGTCTTATTAAGTAGACCTAACTAAAAGTGTGGGGATTCTTCTCAACTAGTTTCCATACAATCCCAAACACATATATCTTATATCCAGTATTATACCATTCAGAGTAGTGATACCATGTAAATATTAATCAGACATTGTATTTTTTATATATTTTTTATATATATACTTTGGTATGTATACTTTCGGGGATCTTCAGATATCAAGCTCATTTCCACCATACGGGGAATCTTCCCCAATTCTTAATGGTGTTTTTCCTATCTTCATGGATCAACCCGATCTTATGATTTTTATATTTTTATTCTTATAGTTATTATCTTATCTAATATTTAACATTACTTAGCTTCAATTAATTAGCAGTAGAGCAGCAAAGTTTCTTTCAAATCAAACCTCCGCCGACTTGGCCAGGTTTCGTGTATACTTCGTCAGGGAAGAGGTTTGCTACAATAAAAACAATAACATTAAAAATTTTTTCCAATCTTATTCGTATCACCACATTCTTATTTAACTCATTCTTATTTACCATAAACTATTTACCATTATGTGTTCACTTCCGTGTCCCAAAGAAAATGGCTGCGGCGTTCTCTAACGCTACTACATATCTGAAGATCCCCGAAAGTATACATACCAAAGTATATATATAAAAAATATATAAAAAATACAATGTCTGATTAATATTTACATGATATCACTACTCTGAATGGTATAATACTGGATATAAGAAAAACCTTAGAATGGCACAAGACAGAGATAATACCGATGGTGAAAAGAAGAAATCATCCAGTCATTCCTTGAGTTTGAAACTGATCCAAAAATTTCTATCGCTGTTTGGGTGAGTCAAATGAATGCATGGTATTATTGAGGCTGATAAATAACTTTTGCTAAGATGACGCTATAAAGATTATGGGGTGAAACGTGCATGTCGGGCAGAAACCCCTGGGTCCGACAAGACTAAAAGATCTAATATATGATAAGTCTAAAAGTAATTTAAATTATTTTGAATGGAATAAGAGAAAAATATATGTAGAATGAACCAGTGAAGATTTTGATGTTTGCTGTATCGCTAAACTCGAAAATTGTTTGGCGATTAACATCACTGAGGTTCTTGAAAAAATCTTAATTGTGAATTGAAAAATATTCTTTACTTATAAAAGAATCTTCCACAGTTATAATTTCCATTTAAGTACTATCTGAATTCTGACTGGATATCAGGAATTTATATATGTGCTATTTTTGAGGTTCCAGCTTGAAGAATTATAGATTGCCTGAATACTGAATGTGGTATTATTGAGGGTCACTGTCATGTGGACAGGATATTGCAGGCCAAATCTGGCACCCAGATATTTCAAATGTGCCCTCATCTCTAGGAAAGATTTCATTTTTCAAGCAGTGAATTTAGCCAGATCCAGGATTGTTGACATTTTTTTACCCTCAAGATTAGAAGAGCATATGTTATAGTAATGATCTGGAGGGCCTGTGGAAAACAGAGGAGTTTGGTTACGATAGGCCATGACTATAAGAGGTCTGGTTTGGGGTGTTATGGTGGCACTTAACACCTTCTGAGTTCATGTTCAGCATTTATGGTACCCATTTAGCTAGAAAGGTGATCATGCCTAGGCTGTCGACTCCTTCTTTAAGACCTAGCTTTCATATATTGTTGTACCGATTACGATTTGAAAGATCTTCAATTTCTTGCTCAGGTTTTCTAAGTTTGTTCTTTATGTGCTAGATTCAGCGTGGTTTGATCTGTACAAGTTTCCAGGTTTTCAACACATACTTGAAATGCAGATAATGACAGAGGAGAGACCTTCATGGTGCCATTTGGGAGGAGGTCAGGGGGTCAAGTGTAGTGTGCTTAGATCTGGTAGGCATGAGATCTGGAGAATCAGGCTTGGCTAGTTTGGAAGAGGACATAATTAAGGAGGTACAGAAGAAAAAAATATTTCAAAAGGCTAATTGACCAGTGGGGACAATATTCTAGTGAGCCAGGAAAAGAGACAAGAGCTCAAGCGTCCATTTTGGTCAGCAGCTCACCAGCTTACTTTCTACTACTTACTACTACTACTTATTATTTCTAAAGTGCTACTAGACGTACACAGTGCTGTACACTTGAACGTGAAGAGACAGTCCCTGCTCGACAGAGCTTACAATCTAATTAGGACAGACAAACAGGACAAACAAGAGATAAGGGAATATTAAAGTGAGGATGATAAAATAAGGGTTCTGAACAAGTGAATAAGGGTTAGGAGTTAAAAGCAGCATCAAAAAGGTGGGCTTTTAGCTTAGATATGAAGACGGCCAGAGATGGAGCTTGACGTACCGGCTCAGGAAGTCTATTCCAGGCATATGGTGCAGCAAGATAAAAGGAACGGTGTCTGGAGTTAGCAGTGGAGAAGGGTGCAGATAGGAGAGATTTACCCTGATGGTGTTATGAGCTGTAATTTGTATTGGTGGTGATTATTATTATTATCACTGATTTTGTCTCCACTACCGTCACCGTGAAGGCATCCTAGGTGTTTCCCAAAGTTACTCTACCTGCTCCTTCCCTTTAGCAGCCATGGGACAATTCTATGAAGTGGGCACTAATATTTGTGCATCAAATATGTGCATACATGGTTAGAAAAATAGCATATACATGGGTATATTTGGTTATTTCTACTCTTTTATGGTTTTACTTTAGAAAAATAACAGATACATGGGTATGCGTACACATTAAAGTGTAAATGTCAAAATTTTACCTAAGTGCTATCCTGTAAATATGCACATCTTTTATATAGTGATTATTTCTAGGTAGATGCACACATGGGTGGAGTCCGGCTGAGACTCACCTTGTGCATGCAACTTATAAAATGCTATAAATTATGCCTGTGTCTCCAACATTTAGGCAAGAGTACTTACAGCAGCTCTATAGCCGGTGTAAGTGCTCACACCTAAATTGTAGGAGGTATTTCACTTAGCACATAAGCACCGCCATACTGGGAAAAGACCAAGGGTCCATCAAGCCCAGTATCCTGTCTCCGACAGTGGCCAATCCAGGCTTCAAGAACACTTATTACAGTAGAAGGTGCCCAAATATAGGTGCATTGTTATATAGACTTGCCCTCCTAACTTCTGCAATGCCATAGATTCTGCTGCAGAAACTTGTACAGACATACATGCTTTATATGTCAAGCCATTGACATTTTGTGGGGTATTGTAAGGCTGATCATAAAAACCTCAAAAGAAACAATGCTATCAAAAAGGTTGCAATTACTTTCTGTCTGTTATGACAGAAATGATAGACATCTGAAATGAGAGAGCCACAGGTGCCATGGCACCACCAAAGTTTTGCTTTCCTCCCTCTACTGCAATGTTTATTTCTTACCTCTCTTCCCCCAGGGAAGAGACATTACAATCAGCATTATGGAAGATACATCCATGGCTGGCCGGTATGGGGCCTTGAGTAGCCGTGTATGCTCAAGGCCGGTCAATTTCTGCCCCCTCCAAAACAGGAAGTTCAGAGGGGATGGGAGCCAGCAGGCCTTGAACATGCATAGCTACTTAAAGTCCTGTGTTGGCCAGCAGCAATGCATATTCTGTGATGTTGAACGTAGCACCATGGCCCCAGGGGAAGAGAGGAAAGACACTGGATATCTCGAGGGGGAGGTATAAGGAAAGAGAGAGATGGTGAAGATTACAGGAAGAGGTATAGAGAAGGAGAGAGATGCTGGAGACTACTGGAGGAGCAAATAGAGAAAGACAGACAGAAATGCTGGAGACCACAGGAGGAAGGGTTAGAAAAGGAGAGAGACGCTGGAGACTATTTGGGGGGGGGGGGGGCAGAGGTAGGGAAAGAGAGAAACACTGAATGCTATTGGTGGAGACATAGAGAGTGATGCTGAGCTATAGAATGATAGGGAAGAGATGCCAGGATTGGGGGTGGAGATGGCCCTCCTCCCTCAAACAAAAAGGCATCCCACTGTTCCTGTCGGAGATGGTTTATTAAATATCTATAGTTTAGCCAATGGCCTTTAATCTAACACTATTGCTGCTATTGGATAATTTTTGTTTTTAAGTTTTTCTGGTAGGTAAAATGTTCTTTTGTTTTTATTGTAGGGTATTCTTATGTTGTTTGAACAGCCTTCAGACTGGAAAGGCAGTTTATAGATTATGTAATAAATGCATAAATGTAAGTAATTTAGTGGTCTCAGTCTGCTCTCTAGTGGATATTTGTCTACTGTGGAATGTTCTTATCTGCCTATAAATATTTCATGGAATCCTTTGACCTGAAAAGCAAGGCCCATGCAGATAGAGTATGAGATGTTTGGAATAAAAGCATGAGAAACACCACAGAGTATTTCATTGCACCGTACCTGAGTCAAGCAGATGCTATCTCTCATGAGCAAAAATGGAAAAGAATTTTTTAAAACATATATACATAAAATATGCTAGCACACCACGACAGAACTCATTTTAAACAAATTACTCTGTTTAAATAAGGTAATTAAAATTTAGAAAGAAACAGGGATAGAGCTAACAAGCAGAGTATTCAGATAGATACTTAGAGAAAAGAATGTGAGCGCATTTAAACTGATTGAGGATTAAGGAGGCATAGTCACACAATGGCCCTGTAAAAAGCACAGCTAAGCAGCAAGTGCCAGAGAGAAGGGAAGCAGGGACCAAAGAAATCAGGAGAGAGTGATTCCTTTTTCAAATGGAGATGCTTCCTAAGGTTTCCATTCACCAGGGTCTTATTCATTAGGGATTATTGTTATAGACATAAAATGGGAGGAAACATCTGAATAGGATCATTTCTTTGACTTTTGTGCCTTATGGAAATCTACAGGTATCTTAAATGAAGGCTTGCTTCACTAAACAGCAGGTATCACAGTAAGATCAGATTTCAGTCTTGAGAAGCCAAGAAAATAGGCCATTTTTAAAGACTTTTAGGACTGGAAAACAAAGGCTTGTCTGATTACTGTTCTGTTCTCAGGGGGTCACTTTGATGTTTGATTACACTTTAAGAAATGTATTCTTGTTTAATGCTAGTTTGTTTTTGTTAAACTCATATCCTTTGTCAAGAAGAATGACAAGATTGATATTGTTATGGAATCGGCAATAAAATGCCACATGTGCCCAATCCCTCAGTAGGAGGCATATTTGACTAAATCAAAGGCATGCTCACACATTGTCTTCCTAAAAGGGATTTCTTACCTGCCAGGTTTGTTTTGTTTTTCCACAGCCCACATGTTCCAAAAGTAGTTTCCAAAACTCAAGAGAGTGGAAAATCATAGAAATAATGGAGATATAATACTGTTTACATTGTTCCAATGGTAGGCACAGCAGTGCAAAAGTAATTCGATATTCCTGTCCAAGTCCCCAAAGTCTAAGAAGTTGATACAGTCTCTGGTTGACAAAAAGTGGCTACATATCATGCTTAGTAACTAGCCCCAGTCATGAAAAAGGGAGTAGTGCATGACTGGATGGTGTGTTTGACTAGCAGAATGCGTCTTTTATAGTACAAGAATAAAACTATTTGAAAGGCATAGGAACGGATCCACCATAGGCACGTCATTGTCTCTGTATGTTCCATCTTTGCTTACACTCTGTGCTGTCTTATTAAAATGCTTTATTGTGTATTGTGTTGGCATTGTAATATAGCATACTATGCCATACTTTGTATTGTTGTTTGAATGGTTTTACTGCTATAATTGTCTATTGCTTATGTTTGACTTATTAAGAATATAAGAGTGGCCATACTGGGTCAGACCAATGGTTCTTCTAGCCCAGTATCCTGTTTCCAAACAGTGGCCAAGCCAGGTCACAAGTACCTGGCAGAAACCCAATTTTTAGCAACATTCCACGCTACCAATCCTTTGGCAAACAGTTGCTTCCCCCTGTCTGTCTCAATAGCAGACTGTGGACTTTTCCTCCAGGAATTTCTCTAAACCTTTTTTAAACCCAGATACATTAACCGCTGTTACCACATCCTCCGGCAGAGAGTTCCATAGCTTAACTATTCGTTGAGTGAAAAAATACTTCCTCCTATTTGTTATATTTCCATGTAACTTCCTCGAGTGTCCCCTAGTCTTTGTAATGAGAAAAAATCGATTTACTTCTACTCGTTCTACACCACTCAGGAATTTGTAGACCTCAAACATATCTCCCCTCATCTGTCTCTTTTCCAAGCTGAAGAGCCCTAACCTCTTTAGCCTTTCCTCATATGGGAACAGTGACAGGATAGTTGGATTATTTTGTTAATTTTTATAGAATGTGACATCTGGATCCAGAGGAAGATAGCAGACCAAAATAGAAGACTGCACAACGTAACTAAGGAGGGAAATTATCAACATGGGCTACCAGTAAGATGTGGTATGTGCTATTTTACTGTTAATCCAAGTATTAGTAACTATGTATCATTGCATAAAACGGGGGGTGTCTTAAAGGTAGCAAATGATGATAACTCCCACCCACCCCACCCCACCCCCAAGCATCAAGATTGAGTTAAGTGGTATTCCAAAGCATCTAAGATATTCTGATCAGATGTTGCAACAAATATATATATACATACATATACAGATATAAATATATAAAGAGAGATAGAAACTGCAACAATTTAGCCACATTTTTAAAAAAGGGATAAATAAGAATTAATGTACTTGCATGAAGGATGGCCAGTGTAGTGTGAACCTCTGAAAGATGAAGAGTGACACAAAGTTCATTTTCTTATATACACTACTGGAAAAGAATTAAAGTGATGACTACAGGCTCGATATTCAACTAATGGCGGGCAGTATCTGGGTTTATTTTGACCACTAAAAGTTAACCAGCTATGCCAATATTCGGCACTAACCGGTTAACCTTTTAGTGATCAAAGATAGGCATGCTATTTAAGCAGCCTATTTTGACTGTTCAGCATGGCTGGTTTGGCACTGAACATCTTACCTAACTGGCTAGCCACTAACCAGGATATTCAGCAGGTGCTTCTTCCCTCTTTTTATTCAAGCAGCTCTTATGATCTGATAAATAGACTCTCAATGGTCTCCTTAGGAGAGACGCAGAACAGGCTTGTTCCTGGTATTGACGTTTTATCTATTTTTTTGGAAGAGAGGAGGCTGTTCAAGACCCCTGAGGCAGGCCTTTTGGGCCAAAACACGGCCGTGTCGGGTCGTTTTTTTATACAATATAAGCATTTTCATATAATAAAGGACTTTTTTGGTATCCTCGTTCGCTTTCCTCACTTCTTTGTTTCATAACTCACGGTACCATGAGGGTTTTCACCTCCTTTTTTGTTGTGGCTTGTACTTTGTCCAACATACAGCTTTGGACAGGGGCACAGGATCTGAATTACTCATTCTATGCTTTAATCGGAGCTTCTTCTTGGTCACTAGATCTGTGAACCCAAACATATGTTTCTAATATATTCATTCATACTTTACAATTCCCACACTTTATATGTTGTCTCTCTATTATTTTATTTCTATTTGTGACTCTATCACTGTATTGTAGTTAACATCAGCTGACTACATCAGATGTGATCTACAGTACAAGATTGATTATAAATTTCTCTAACAATGAAAATGTTAAAAGAACATCTTCAGACCAAGGAACAGGAGCAGTTCACCTAAGGTCCTTTAAGAATATAAGAGCAGTGTTGAAATGGCATTTAAGAATTCAATCACTTGTATGTCAGAGGTGTAGTCCAAATGTGTATCAAACATGGGAAAGCATTTCTGGAAATCAGAATCCACTTCAACCAAAGACAACAGTGGTGGCACATTCACTCTGGGAGATCAATTTAACAAGTTCCATAGATTACCAGCAGGCTTATTTTCGAAAGAGAAGGGTGCCCATCTTTCGACACAAATCGGAAGATGGGCGTTCTTCTCCCAGGGTCGCCGAAATCGGCATAATCGAAAGTCGATTTTGGGCATCCTCAACTGCTTTCCGTCGCGGGGATGACCAAAGTTCACGGGGGCATGTCGGAAACATAGCGAAGGTGGGACTGGGGCATGCTTAACACATAGGTGTCCTCGGCCGATAATGGAAAAAAGAAGGGCGTCCCTGACGAGCACTTGGCGGACTTGGTCCATTTTTCTTTCAACCAAGCCTCAAAAAGGTGCCCGAACTGACCAGATGACCACCGTAGGGAATCGGGGATGACCTCCCCTTACTCCCCCGGTGGTCACTAACCCCCTCCCACCCTAAAAAAAGGCAAAAATATTGTTTGCCAGCCTCTATGCCAGCCTCAAATGTCATACCCAGCTCCCTCACAGCAGTATGTAGGTCCCTGGAGCAGTTTAGTGGGTGCAGTGCACATCAGGCAGGCGGACCCATGCCCATCCCCCCTACCTGTTACACTTGTGGTGGTAAATGGGAGCCCCTCAAAACCCACCACAAACCCACTATACCCACATGTAGGTGCCCCCCTTCACCCGTAAGAGCTATGGTAGTGTTGTACAGTTATGGGGAGTGGGATTTGGGGGGCTCAGCACCCAAGGTAAGGGAGCTATGCACCTGGGAGCAATTTATGAAGTCCACTGCAGTGCCCCCTAGGTGCCCAGTTGGTGTCCTGGCATGTGAGGGGGACCAGTGCACAACGAATGCTGGCTCCTCCCATGACCAAATGGCTTGGATTTGGTCATTTCTGAGATGGGCGTCCTCGGTTGCCATTATCACTGAAAACCAGGGACGACCATCTCTAAGGTCAACCTAAATGGTGAGATTTGGGTGTCCCCGACCGTATTATCGAAACGAAAGATGGACACCCATCTTGTTTCGATAATACCGGTTTCCCCGCCCCTTCGCGAGGACGTCCTGCGAGGACGCTCTCAGGAAAACTTGGGCGCCCTGTTCAATTATGCCCCTCAATGGCACTTTGTAAGTCTACGTGCTTTGAAAATACACCTCACACATAACTTTGTAAGTCTAAGTGCTTTGAAAGTATGCCTATCCACTTTGACCATCTATGCCATGTGCTTGTCCTATGTTTACTTGAAGTCAGATACAGTCTTCATCTCCACCGCCTCCACTGGAAAGCCATTTTGTGCATCCACCAACCTTTCCATAAAGTATTTCCTTAGATTGCTTCTAAGTCTATCCCCTTTCCCCTTCATCCCATGCCCCCTCATTCCAGGACTTCCCTTAAGTTGAAAGACATGCATTTATGCCATGGAGATATTTAAATGTGTCATATCTCCGCTCTCCTATCTCCTTCCATACAGAGATATTTTTTTTTAGGGGCTGACCTCTGGATTGACTATCCTGGTTATATATTTTTCAATGTGTAATCTCCAGAATTGTATATGATAATCTAAATGAGGTCTCACCAGAGACATACAGAGGCACTTAATCTAAATGAGGTCTCACCAGAGACGTACAGAGGCATTATCACCTCCTTTTTCCTGCTGGCCATTCCTCTCTGTATGAACCCAAACATCCTGTCTTTTTTCTTCACCACTTCTACTTTTTTGGCCACCTTAAGATCATCAGACACTGTCGCTCCCAAGTGCTCTTCTATCATGCACAGAAGTACTTAACCTCTTGTACTGTACCCCTCCCTCAGATGTTTGCTGCCTAAATGCATCACCCTGGATTTATTAGCATTGAAACTTAGCTGTCAAATTCTGGACCATTCTTCGAGCTTTGCTAGGTCCCTCCTTATATTATCTACACCATAAGGGGTATCTACCATATTGATGGTTTTGGTATCATCTCCAAAAAGGCAAACCTTACCAGATAGTCCTTCCACAATATTTCTTATAAAAAATATTTAAAAGAATCAGACCAAAAGATTTAAGATTGCTTTGAAGACGTATGTTTTTAATGGAGGTGTTTGAGGATTGACTCGGTCCTGGCGTATATGTTGGCCAGCACCTACCTTCTTTCTCTGCTTTCTCTCTGAATTTTTACTGACTGATGTTGTAAGCTGCTTTGCCATGTTGTATGAATTGTAGTATATCAAGGTTATGAATAAACAATAAACAGAGATCAGGCTAACCAGCCTGTAGTTTCCAACCTCCTCCTTGCTTCCACTTTTGTGGAGAGGGAGCACATCTGCCTTTCTCGTGTCCTCCGGATCCATTCCAGATTCTAAAAAAGTATTGAAAAGGTAGATGCATAGGGAATTTCTGGTGGCTTCAATAAGTTCCTTCAGAACACTTAGATGTATCCTATCTGGCCCTATCGCTTTGTCTTCCTCAGGAACCAAAGTCTTCTGAAAATCATGCCAAGGTCTACCACACATCCACTCCTATTTCTGTTTGTCTTCAATGGTCCTTCTCCCAGCCCAGCGTCTACATATTCCTCCCATTCACCCTTTAGCCTCACAATGCCATTTTTGCACTTCTTCCTATTACTATCTAAAACATTGTCTTGCCTGTCTTCCTCTTTCTTTGATCTTTTTTTAGTTTATGAAGTACATAAGTACATAAGTAATGCCATACTGGGAAAAGACCAAGGGTCCATCGAGCCCAGCATCCTGTCCACGACAGCGGCCAATCCAGGCCAAGGGCACCTGGCAAGCTTCCCAAACGTACAAACATTCTATACATGTTATTCCTGGAATTTTGGATTTTCCAAGTCCGTTTAGTAGCGGTTTATGGACTTGTCCTTTAGGAAACCGTCCAACCCCTTTTTAAACTCTGCTAAGCTAACCGCCTTCACCACTTTCTCCGGCAACGAATTCCAGAGTTTAATTACACGTTGGGTGAAGAAAATTTTCTCCGATTTGTTTTAAATTTACTACACTGTAGTTTCATCGCATGCCCCCTAGTCCTAGTATTTTTGGAAAGCGTGAACAGAAGCTTCACATCCACCTGTTCCACTCCACTCATTATTTTATATACCTCTATCATGTCTCCCCTCAGCCGTCTCTTCTCCAAGCTGTATAGCCCTAGCCTCCTTAGTCTTTCTTCATAGGGAAGTCGTCCCATCCCCGCTATCATTTTAGTCGCTAACATTTTTTTAACCATTTCAGCTACCACATTTGAGAACAAAGCGGCCTTCTTTTTCTTTACTTTTATTTATTGTCCTATCAAAAAGGGTGTGATGCCTTAAAATAGCTCCTGTTTTCTACCTCCCCCAGATGTTCCCATATAGTTAACAACTCCTTGAAGTATTCCCCTATCTTGACAAATATAGGGGGGTTAAGTCTAGAACCTTCATTTTTTAATAAGCCCTCTCCTCGTGTGTCTTAATATTGAGCCACAGTATCCAGTCATCACTAGATACCAGATGATCACCCACTATAACATTAAAAAAAACTCTCCCCATTTGTAAGCCCCATCCCTCACAGGTTCCATTACCAACTGCTGGAACCATTCTGCTTATACAGAATCCAGGATTTCCCTATCTCTAGATGTCCCCACAACAGGGATGCCCCAATCAACATCCTACATATTGAAATCACCTAATAGTAGTATTTCCCCTTTCATATCTATATTGTGAATCTCTTCAATTATAAGTACAGAAACATCTTTATACTAGGACAGACCATAGGTCCATCATGTCCAGTATCCTGATTCCAGCAATGGCCAGTCCAGGTCACAAGTATCTGGCAAGGTCCAAAAAAAAATAAAACACATTTTATTCTGCTTGTCTCAGGAATAAACAGTGGATTTTTCTAAGTCTATACTAATAACCATGCTAAGCTAACTGCTTTTACCACATTTTCTGGCAACAAATTAATTTTCTGTCCATTTCTTATGCCTGTGAAAGAGGCCTGTATATGACACCAATATAAATATAATTTCCATTCCCTCTTAACATATTAACCCACATTGCCTCTTCTTTATCCCAGAAGTCCAGCAATTATGTTGGTTTAATGTTATCTTTAATATATAATGCTGCTCCTCCTTCCTTTCTTCATACCCTGTCCTTCCTGAGTAGATTACAACCCTTCCCCTTTCATACTCCCCCAAGAACAATGCAAATTACTGTAACTAGGTGGGGTTAACTGTCTGAGAATACAACTGTCAGCCTCTGATAAGTATGATTTGATTATAAATAGCATTAAATATCCTGTAAATTAGAACAAATATAAGTTGGTCTTTATTCCACACAGAACAGGCATAGGAAGTGGATGATCTTTAAGTGCCTTGTTGAAAGTGCACTTATAATTATTTAAAAAGAAAAACACAAAAGGCAACAGTCTACTTGCTACATAAAAGTCTGTTATAAAAAGTAGACCGATACACATATATAAAAACAAAGAAATAATTTATTCAAACCAAGATAAAAGCAGTACCCGACGTGGCCACGTTTCGCCCTCAGGCTGCGTCAGGGGTAAAACTAAAAATCAGGGGTGATCAACATACCCCTTCAAAAAAAGCTGTGCTTGTTAACAGACACTGCTCTGGACACAGAACCCTTGGATATTGATTCATAAAGGTATGAAGTAATGACAGATGATCAAAAGAAGAAAAAATAGTTTCCCATGAATATATTTAAAAAAAAAAAAGACAATTAACATAATAGGCAGACAGGGGAAATAACTGTGGGCCAAGGAACTTGGTTGCTACTAGGCAAGCTAGACCCATCCCCTGAAGTGCCTTTAACCCTACAGATCAGGACTAGCTTCAGAGATTGATGACTTGAACAGCAGTGTTTGAAGTTGTAAGCAGCAGCAAGGAGACAGTCCCTACAAAAGACATATAATCTGCTGCTGACTAGTGTATGGGCCCAGGGCAAACAATCTTCAGGGCCTTGCCCCCCCCCCCCCCCCCCCCACTGCTGCTGCTGCTGCAACCGCTGCTGCTTCTCCCCGCTGCCCCCCTCCTGCAGTAGCGAACAAGAGAGAGCACTCTGCCAGCTATAGATCCTTCTTTCTGCCATGTCCCGCCTCTTATAAAGTAACTTCCTGCTTCCTCATAGGCAGGACATGGCAGGAAGAAGAACCTGTGGCTGGTGCCCTGCCCTCCTTGGAGGCTGGGCCCAGGAAATCTTGCCCCCTACCTTCAGCGGCCCTGCAGGGAGGCACTCAGTGAGGATCCTTTCAGGGTGTCCTGTCTTGGCTGCAGTATCTGAAGGTATTTCCAGGGAAGAGGAGTAGCTCTAGCTCAGATGCTCACACCCTTGTTGAAAGAAGCCTCAAGTCTATGCCTCTAGTGATACCAGGGATTGTGTGAGAGGTAATTGAAGACTGCCAAGGTAGGTCATTTATCCATTGGGTATTTGAACTATGGAACCATGTGTGCGACAGGCTATTGGAACTGTGATTATGCTAAAGAAAGTTATCATATATTGAAGTATGGAGCCTTGTCATGGACAGGCTACTGAAACTGGGACTGTGCTTAAAGAGACTGATTAGAAGTACCAAACCCGTGATGAAACAGGGCTGATGATTTCCCTTGTGTCAATAAATAAACTGCAACCTGTGTGTGCCACATTTTGTGAGGTCCATACTGCCACAAGTTAATTACCATATATTCAATGTTAACCAGTAGATAACGCAGAGCAATTGACATTGCCTCAAAAATTATAGTTAACTGCACCACAAATTATTCACTATGCAGTTAGCATGTTACTGGGTTATTGCATGGCAAACCTTCCAGAAATGCTAGGTACACCCCTAATAATTAATATGAATATTTTGCAATTGTAGCACATACATTTTGGCAATTATTGTGTGGTAACTGCAAAGCCCTACTACACTTTAGTAGATAGGGATCTAGATGTTAAATCAACCCTTACAAATATACTGTGTGAGAAACCCTGTAGATATAATTGAAGGGCTTATTTCCAAAACCTTCGAAGTCCATATTAGTTGCATTGGACTTGGAGGATTTTGGAAATAAGCCCTTCAATTTGTCAGAGAAGGACTAAACAGAAACCTAACATTTATTTTCCTCTTTTGCTACTGCCCTCACTTTAAAAAAAATCATGCATAAACATGTAAGATAAATGGTATAAAAAAATCATATTTTGTAAATGAAGCATCAATTAAACCTGATCCTAAACAGAACCCTCAAGAATGTGAGTGAGGGCTGTTCTATATAACCCTAATTTTCTTCCCTCCAATCTCTCTCTCTTTCTCCATCTCTTAGGGATTCTTTAGGAGGAGTCAGCAGAATAATGCCTCCTACTCCTGCCCGCGGCAGAGAAACTGTTTAATTGACAGAACAAACAGAAACCGTTGCCAGCACTGCCGGCTGCAGAAGTGTCTCGCTCTAGGAATGTCTAGAGATGGTAAGGCCACAAGTTCCCGCCTTCATCATTAAATCCACTGGAATCTGCCCCTTTGTGAAACTTTCCAGCCAGAAAAAGAAGTGCTGTGCTGATAGGTAGGCTATAAAATGTAAACCAGAGGCAGCTGACCACCAGGGGTGGTAACAAAAGACAGCCCAATTTGATAAACATAAAAACATTTAATCCAATCTAATTATAAATATACAATCATAAAAACCCAATATGGCCATATATTAGCAGAGCCTACAACAGGGTAAAACAGACTGTAGAAGACCACAATTAGAAATCAAATTTTGAGTCAGTATTTAAAAATATAAATTTTTTTAGAAAATGTGGCCATATTGGGATTCTTGTTTGCATATGTGCAGACTTTTGCCTCTGTTTTGTCCTACAGCTGTAAAATATGGAAATATGTTACCTCAGAAAGCCTTAGGGCATGAATAGTCCTTAAAAGCATGTAACTGTGAAAAAAAAATTAGTTAAACCAGCAATTGTTTACCCCTCAAAATATCCACCTTACTGTTTATTGGTTATTTTTCTGCTTCTTTTGGACATTTTCCTCTTGGCTGCTTTCTTATCCAAACTATTTCTACTTTGTCATCAACCAAAACTACATTCAGAGGTCAATATTTAGAAGGTTCCAGTTGCCTAACTACAAAGTTAGCTAGGTCTGGCAAGCTAGCAAGCTGAAGTATTTCTTCTGAAGGGGTGGCTGACTAATAGCTTTTTTTTTTCAGTTGGATATATTTATCTGCTTTAAAATTAAAAGTTCTTAAAGTGGTACAGGGGAGGGAGAGATGAAAGCTGTGGAAGAAACTTAGGGGTCTGTTTACAAAGCTGAGATTGAAGGTGGCCTTAATGTGCCTTATTCGGGTCTTTCTCATGTGTTAAGGCCCTTTTTACCACTGCCGGAAAATGGCCAATTTTCCATTTTCTGAATTAATGGCAACACGCTAATGTTAAAGTATCAGTGTGGCTAGTATCACTATATATTATATATTCAGCAGATATATCATCTGTTGTCTATCAGTCTTCATCAACTATTTTTCATCAAGAAGATACGGACCATCAGAGGTGATCTTCTACTATGTAGATAAAATGGATTTATTTACCTTCTTTTATCATTGGTCCTGATCTTTCTTGAATATTTTTTTGTATTTTTAAATGTGTATAAAAACTGCCACACATATTTTGAAATCCTTGGTGATCCATGATGCCATAAATGAACAGTATCTTGACATCCTAGGAATAAGTGAAACCTGGCTAGATGAAAATGGGGGTTTACCACTGGCTGAACTATGCCCAACAGGTTTCAGCATCCAACATCAACTAAGACCAGGAAGACGGGGTGGAGGGATAGCAGTCTTGGTTTTGGATACAATCAAACTGCGCAGAATATCCATCCCCCAGCTACATGAATCTGAAGCTCTTTTACTACAACTTGAAGAGGAGAAACCAATCTGCCTGCTCATGGTTTACAGAGCACCTCGTAACAACACATTATCTGTGCAAGAACTCCTAGCCCTGATTACTCAAGTGACCCTGAATTTATTTATTTATTTATTTATTTATTTATTTATTTATTTATTTATTTATTTATGGGAGACTTCAACCTACACATCAAAACCCCAGGTACCACCACAGCTGCCTTCTTGGACACAATGACAGCACTAGGATTTACACAGGTGATCAGTTCTCCAACCCACGAAAAGGGTCACATACTAGACCTGGTATTCTACAAAGGGGTGGATATTCCAGAATTCTGGGATAACAATATTGAAATAACAACCCTATCATGGTCAGATTTAAATTCTCCTTAAGTGACCACCTCAAACAAATAGCACCTCCCAGAGTTTGGAAGGAGATCAGAGATCGCTGAGAATTTCCTAGAGGCCTTGGACTATCCACATGTGGATGAAAAGACAACAACATTGTCAGAACAAGTTGACATCTGGAATTTACAGACTTAGTCAAGACCTTAGAGAAAACAGCACCACTAAAAAAGGTCTTATGCCCCACTCACAGACACTCACCTTGGTTTTCTGCAGAACTTCGGATCCTTAAACACGAAGGACGAAAACTGGAAAGGAAATGGCGCAAATCTCACCTGGATGAAGACAGACTAAACTGTAGGAGGCACATGGCAAAGTACCACCAAGCCTTAACAGCAACCAAAAACAATATTTCTCGCAATGCATTGCATAGGCTGCCAATTCAACCAAGCAGTTGTTCAGTATAGTGTACAGCCTACTGCAACCCCCACAACAGAACCAGCCTGCCCAATCTAAACTGAATTACAATGATTTTGCTGCATACTTTGCCAACAAAATTAAAAGTCTCCGTCAGAATTCACAGGCAATCCCACCCAGTCCCCAACCAGTCAACCAGGGGTACACAAACTTGCCCCCTCCTGACAGAGACATATGGGACACTTTTAACCCAATGATAGAGGAGAGCCTTGACAAAATCCTAAGAGACCTTCGACCAACTACCTGCTCCCTCGATCCCTGCCCATCAAAGATAGTGCAGCAGGCAAGTATGGGCCTCATAGAAGGCATCACAAAAATTGTGAACACCTCTCTTTCTAATGGGCAGCTACCAACAGCATTAAAAAGGGCAGTGGTTCGCCCTCTGCTGAAGAAAAACAACCTTGACCAGGACAAACTTGAAAGTTACAGGACAGTATCCAGCATCCCATTTCTAGGGAAACTCATAGAACAAGCAGTCTGTGTTCAACTTAATGACTGGTTAGAAAAGAGAAACTGGCTAGATCCATGTCAATCTGGATTCAGACCTGGTTATGGTACAGAAACGGTCCTTGTATCTCTACTAGATGATCTTCACAGAAACTGAGACAAGGGATTCGCCTCAATGTTAGTACTGCTTGACTTCTCATCAGCTTTTGACACTGTGGATCATGATATCATGCTAGCACGATATGTTATTAGGAAGGGTATGGAGTCCAGGTGTGCGGATGTTATAATGCCGTTGTATCGCTCCATGGTGCGACCGCACCTGGAGTATTGTGTTCAGTACTGGTCTCCGTATCTCAAAAAAGATATAGTAGAATTGGAAAAGGTACAGCGAAGGGCGACGAAAATGATAGTGGGGATGGAACGACTTTCCTATGAAGAGAGGCTGAGAAGGCTAGGGCTTTTCAGCTTGGAGAAGAGACGGCTGAGGGGAGATATGATAGAAGTGTATAAAATAATGAGTGGAATGGATCGGGTGGATGTGAAGCGACTGTCACGCTATCCAAAAATACTAGGACTAGAGGGCATGAGTTGAAGCTACAGTGTGGTAAATTTAAAACGAATCGGAGAAAATTTTTCTTCACCCAACGTGTAATTAGACTCTGGAATTCGTTGCCGGAGAACGTGGTACGGGCGGTTAGCTTGACGGAGTTTAAAAAGGGGTTAGATAGATTCCTAAAGGACAAGTCCATAGACCGCTATTAAATGGACTTGGAAAAATTCCGCATTTTTAGGTATAACTTGTCTGGAATGTTTTTACGTTTGGGGAGCGTGCCAGGTGCCCTTGACCTGGATTGGCCACTGTCGGTGACAGGATGCTGGGCTAGATGGACCTTTGGTCTTTCCCAGTATGGCACTACTTATGTACTTATGTACTTATGACTGACAGAAACAGGTATCAATGGAACAGTACTTGCTTAGTTCAGATCCTACCTATCAGACAGGCAACAATCCATAATATTTGGCAGAAACTCATCACCACCATGGACACTGACCTGCGGGATACCACAAGGATAGATACTGTCACCTATTCTGTTCAATATCTACCTCAAACCACTAGCTAAGCTGATTCGGTCAATGGACACTCAGTTCTACATTTATGTGGATGATGTGCAGCTACTCATACCCATTGAACCTGACTTACCTACAGCCTTGAATAAACTGATTACCTGTCTAACATCAAGAGTGGGCTAAACACAACAAACTTTGTCTGAACCCAAGTAAAACTGAGCTTCTCTGGGTCCCTAACACAAGTGGATACATACCTGACATCAAAATTCCTTTTGGGAAGCATGAACTCCCCCTCAAATCACAAGTCAGAAACCTTGGAATACAGTTAGATTCAACAATTACTTTGATTCCCCAAATCAAAGCAACCTTCAAGAGCTGCTTATAACATTTGTGACAGCTACGCTGCCTCTCTCCCTACATCGAGAAGGGAAATCTTATCCCAGTTGTACATGCCATAATAACATCAAGACTGGATTACTGCAATGCCCTATACAATGGTCTGACTACAAAGAGCCTGCACCAGCTCCAGTTGATTCAGAATGCAGCAGCAAAACTCATAGAAGGTTGCAAGCGACGTGACCATATCACACCATTTTTGCATAAACTTCATTGGCTACCAGTAGAATTCAGGGCTAAATTTAAAACTATATGTCTGATCTTCAAGGCCCTGAGTACCTGAAAAATAGGATGATCATCCACACACCGCCAAGGACACTAAGGTCCTCCCAAGGACTTTCACTAACCACACCCTCTCCAAAAGACATTACACGATGTGATACCTGCAAGCGAGCCTTCTCCGGAGTAGCCCCCACACTCTGGAATGCACTCTCTGAAAGGCTCCACTTAACACAAGACTATCTCTATTTCAGGAAGCACGTGAAAGCTTGACTCTTCAACCAGGCTTTTAATGGAAGAAGTAACTAACTCATTAGTCTCACTCACACACACACAAGGAGTGACTCAGGCTGCATATACTGCAGCAGGACATGTTATCCACTCCTACTCTAGCTGAGATATTTAACCATTTCTCTGACCTCATGTGCAACTTTCTTTAAATCAATCACCTTACTTTCTAACTCTTCCTACTTTCTTACCTATCCATATGTTACATCTTAGCTTTACCCTTCACTATCAATTACAGTATAATGTGTTATTACGTATTGTGTTGACATTATAAATAGTATACCATGCCATACTTTGTATTGTTTTTGAATATTTTTACTGCTGTAATTGTCTATTGTTCTTTGATCTATTTTTACTGTACACTGCCTTGAGTGAATTCCTTCAAAAAGGTGGTAAATAAATCCTAATAAATAAATAAATATCTTATTAAATCAATCAATTTTTCATGTTCATATTTTGTACTTATCCTAAAAATCACTGCTTAACTGCTGTAGGGGAATCGGTGTTGACACGCGTTTCGCCTTATGCTGTTTCAAGGCTATCCGCTTTAATAGTCAATCTGACTGCATAGCATTTCATTCCTCTTTGCAAGCACTTAAAAATAAGTTTAAAAAAAAAACATTAAAAAAAAAGTTCAGGACCTATGACAAGGTGGATAAATCTATTTTATCTACATAGTGGAAGACATAGTTGGAAGATCATCTCTGATAGTCATATCTCCTTGATGAAAAACATGCTAATGTTGCCATTAGCGCATGACCATTACCACAAATTAGTGCATGAGCCCTTACCATCACCTATTTTGTAGGCGGTAAGGGTTCACATGCTAATCTTGTGCTTATTAGTGCGAGGCAGTGTAGATGCCTAATTGATTAGCACAGAAATGTCCACTATCTGCCCCCCCCCCCCCCCCAGACAGGACCCTCCTAGAAAAAAAATGTTAAAATATTTTTTAGCATGTGGTTTGTGCGCGCACATTCAGAACTTACGATAGGATACCTCAGCACGTCCTGCAGTAAGCATGTACTAGTGTTTACCGCAGCTTAGAAAAAGAAGTCCTTAGCCAGCTAACTCGAATGTGCAGCACTAGTTGGCTAAGTTTAGGGGCTGTATCTGAGTGAATTCACTCTCCTCCTCTGTCTCTCCCCTTCCACACACTGGCATCTCCCATCATCAACCCCCCCCTCCCCCCCCCCCCCCCCCCCCGGTCATGTATCTCAAAGCGTCCTTTTCTCTGTGCAGGGGCAACAGCAGCTACATAGGCAATCTGGCACTGGTGCCGGAACTTCTCTCTACCACAGCCTGCCTCCTAACATAATTTCCTGCTTCCACAAGGGAATGCCATGGCAGAAAGAATTTCCGGTGTCGGTGTCAGATGGCCAGTGCAGTTGCCAATGTCCCTGCATGGAGAAGAGAATGCTTTGAGGTACATGGGGGGAGGGGGTTCAGAGATGAGGGAGATGCCGGAACACGGGAACAGGAGGGGTGAGAGAGAATACTGGACCCAGGAATGGCAGGTAAAGAAGGGGAGATATTGGCCTCAAGAAGTTGTTGTTGAATCCAGGTTTGAAGGGAGGGAGAAAGAGAGAAAGAGATGTTGAACTCTAGAGAAGGAGGGAACAAATGTTGGGCTTGGAGTTGGTGGTAGAGATGGTGGACCGGGGGAGGGGCATAGATGGTAGAATAAAGGTACAGAGATGGAGGTGGCAGAGATACTGGACTCAAGGAGGCAGAGGGAGGAGTAGAGATGGAGGATTGTGGGGGGGATGAGGGGGCAAAGATGGTAGACTGGGG
This sequence comes from Microcaecilia unicolor, assembly GCF_901765095.1. NCBI lineage: Eukaryota > Metazoa > Chordata > Amphibia > Gymnophiona > Siphonopidae > Microcaecilia > Microcaecilia unicolor. Next base: position 223,434,526 of record NC_044032.1, on the reverse strand, counting down.
AGAGGAGGGGAGAGCAGCAAAAATGATGGACCTGAGGGGAGGGAGAAAAAGAGATTTTGAATTAAGAGATTTGGGTTCAGGATTAGAGGGAGGGAGAAAGAAAGAGGGAGAGATATTGCACTTTGGGAGATGGAAGGGGAGAGAGCTGTTGGACTCGGTGGGGGGGAGGATGTGAGACCCAGAGGCAGAGGAAAGGGAGACATGTGAGACCCAGAGGCTACTATAGGGGTGGAGCCTTAGATAGTGACTCTGCCCCTAACATTGCCCTGTATGACTACTGGTACCTTTTTTCCTACGAACAAAGTACTGCTTTAGGGATATGTATATAAACAAAGGTAAGTCTTTTGTCATGTTGTTAATACTAAATAGAAATGGCACAGAACTAAATTTTAAAATAAAACTGATAAGATTACATTTCCATTGCCCCATGTAAGCCGCATTGAGCCTGCCATGAGTGGGAAAGCGCGGGGTACAAATGTAACAAAAAAAATATGTAATGAAACCAGATGTACAGGTTATTTAAGTCAGAAATTTGGAAAGATATGAAATTACACTCAGTGCTCTTAAGTACTTGCAAATTATTAATATGTGTACCTCTAGTAAGCTATAGAAATCTATATAAGAAGGTGAAGAGAGGAGAAGGGAATGGAGAAAGGGAAAAGGGAAAATGAGGAAAGGGAAAGGATAAATGATGAGGAGGGAGAAGGGAAGGGGAAGAAGAAAGAAAAGGGAAAGGGATAAAAAAGGAATGGGTGAAAAAAGGGAAGAAAGGCATGGAAGGAAAAAGGTTAGAGAGAAGGGGAAGGGAAGAAGGAAAAGGAAAGGAGAATGTAGAAAAGAAGAAGAGGAACCAAGGGGAGAAAGGTGGAGAAAAGAAGGGAAAGGGGGAGAAAAAGCGGAGAATGGAGGGAAGGAGGGAAAGGAAAGGAAAAAATAGGAAAAAAAGAGGAGAGCGGGAAAGGGAAAGGGAGAAATGGGTAAAGAGAGAGAAGAAAAACACTGAAAAATAAAGGAAAAAGGAATGGACCAAACATGGTGCAAACAAGAGGAAAAAGATCAAAAGTGAATTATAAAAAAAAGTCTATCAATAGAAATCAAACAAAATAAAACATGGAAAAGAAAATAAGATGATACCTTTTTTATTGGACATAACTTAATACATTTCTTGATTAGCTTTCGAAGGTTGCCCTTCTTCCTCAGATCGGAAATAAGCAAATGAGGTAGCAGATAGTATATATGAGACCCTTTAAGAGTGGACTAACACGGCTACCACACCTCTCTACTTAAAAAAAAGTCTGAAACCAATTTCCAAATTCAGTCCATGTGGGGTCACAGATTTAATTTGAAATATGAGCTTTTGTTCTTCACATTGTAAAAGTAAGTCATTGTCTCCACTCCTCCATCCTTGTTTAAAAACTTTGAAGTCACAGAATCATAGATCATTAATGGAATGTCCTGCCTCCTTCCAATTCTCCATCAAGGGTACTGTAGAAATATTCCAGTTAAGACAAATCCGCTATTTGATTATACTTGTTTTTATTTTCCTCTTCATTTTGCCTACATATATTAGTGGGCACAGACACTGAGTGATACAAATAATCTGAGCAGTATTACAGTCAGAATCGTGTTTCAATTTATAAACTTTTTGAGTTTGTGGATATATAAAGGTGGAAGTGACAATAGAGTTTGAGCTATCAATTCAAGTGCCGCATTTTTTGTGTCCAGAAAAACATACCATTATCCATTGGTAAATGAAGATCATGTAAAGCCGAGAGTACCAGTTTTTCTTTTAAGAGAGACTGAAAGACTACTACTACTACTATTAAACATTTCTATAGCGCTACTAGACTTACGCAGCACTGTACAAATTAACATGAAAAGACAGTCCCTGCTCAACAGAGCTTACAATCTAAATTGGACAGACGAACAGACAGCTAGGGGTGGGGAAATTGCAGTGGTAGGGGTGATAAGTGAGGGTGTTGAGTAAGAGAGTCATGGTTAGGAGTCGAAAGCAGTAGCAAAGAGGTGGGCTTTAAGCCTAGACTTGAAGACAGCCAGAGACTGAGCCTGACGTACTGGCTCAGGGAGTCTATTCCAGGCATAGGGAGCAGCGAGATAGAAGGAACGGAGCCGGGAGTTAGCAGTGGGAGAGAAGGGGGACGACAGGAGACATTTACCCAGCGAACGGAGTTCACGGGGAGGAGTGTAGGGAGAGATGACCTATAAGTATAGGGAAAGACCTATAAGTTTGTTCAGGCATATGACCTAGTCGACTGTTGGTTTTGTTTTCATGTTTAAATAGATTATTCTGAATTATTGTAGTTTGTCCTGTATTATTGTTTTTTATTTTTTTATGTATTTTCTGTTCTCTGCTTAGAATGTTTTAGATATGCGGGCTACAGTTTTATTATTATTATTTCCTCTAGAATGTACAGTTTCTAAATTTTTAGCTCTAAAATATTCATGTTCCTCTAAGATATGCCAATGTTTACGAATGGCTCTCTGAATTTTACTTTCCAGCATACAAATAAGATCTGGAGTTGGTCTTGGAGTATGTGTATATAATAATTGTTCTTTGTTTGTGACTTTTGCCCTGTAATATCCTTCTTGTACATATTTTTTTGGATATCCCCTGCTTTAAAATCTAGTGGCCAATGATGGCTGCTTGTTTATTAGTCTCATTATTGTTATATTGCATTTTTAAATGAAAAGTTCTTGTCTCTAATATTGAGCCATGAATAAAATTCCTTCAATCTGTCAAGATCTCCTCTCCAAAGTTAGAAAATGTCATCGATATATCATTTATAAGAGCGGATGTTATCTTTAAAGGGATGATCCTATTAAAAAGATCTTTCAAAACTGGCCACATATAAATTTGCAACGTCAGGGGCCATAGAGGCCCCCGTAGCTGTACCTTTAATCTGTTGATAAAAAGTATGCTGAAAACAAAAGTAATTTTTCATGAGCTGTGGTGGTGAGGGTCAAAATCAAATGGTTAGGAATCCTTCCGTTAGTCATGCAGACTTTCAATATATCTTCTATGATCAATAATGTTTCTATCTGGGGAATGTTTGAATAAAGGGAATTGATATCTAGCATTACTAGTATAATATCCGTCAAATCCCCATCAAACTCATTGAAAAGATTAATCATGTGTTTAGAGTTTCTTACATATGATTCATTTAAGGGTGCATATGGGTGTAGAAAAAAATCTACGAACATTGACAATGGCTCTAATACTGAGCTATTACTCGAGACTGTAGGTCTGCCTAGTGGATTACTTACTGACATGTATCTTGGGCAAGATGTAAATTGTAGGAATGACTGGAGCCTTTACTGTCAAATTTGCTTTCTTTTGGTGGCTAGTTTCACAACTTCATCAATCTCTTTCTGTAAAGTGATGGTGGGATTTGATTCAAGGGAATGTAGTATTCCCTATCATGTAATAGTCTTTCATCATCCTTAATGCAGTCCAGTATGTTGAGAATCACTATACCGCCCCCTTTGTCTTCAGGCTTTATTACAATATCTTGATTTTTAGCTAAAGACTGCATCACTTTTTGTTTTGTGAGATTATAAAAGCATTGCCTTTTGATTTGTTAACTTTTCAATATCTCTTTGGACACATTGAGTGAAAGTGTGAATTAATGGATCCATCAGGTCAGGAGGTAACCATATGGACAGTTTTCTAGCTACTGATGTATCAACGTGGCTTATATTCGTCTTTGAAAAAGAGTGGATAATCTGCAACTTGTGTGTGAACTTAGAGATCAACACCTGTCTGAAATACATTATAGTGAGTAGATGGTATGCATGTTAAGCCTTTTTGTAATATGATGATCTCTTCATCTGACAGTGTTGCATTGGATAAGCTATCTATTTCCAGCCATGCACTGGAGTGTTCTGTTCCAAAATGTCCTACCCATGCCTTGTCCCCTGCACCATAAAGAGTGTCTTCCTCTCTGATAGTAATCGTTGAATGTGCATGTTTTTGGATGTTCTCTGTTCCAAATGTTCCAAAAGATTTTAACAGACTGGGTTGGGGTGAGGTAAGGGGACTATTAAGAGGAAATGTATAAAAATCATCAGTCACTACTTCTTCTCTTCCTACCAACCCTACCTGACATCGACTCTTGCCTTTCTCTAGGTACATTGGTATCAGTATCTATTTTAGATCTATCATTTAAGTCCCTCTTAGATCTATTGTAAGGTCTTGCTTTCGTAAATAGATCCCCTTTTATAGTCCAATTCATCCCTTTTGAATTTATTTTTGACCACTCTAATTTCCAAACGTTTATTGACATCATGAATTACAAAATTAAAGGTTACATTCTCATCCTTCAAGATGGTTAAATTCTCATCCTATGTGGTATGCATCGTATCTCTCTTTTTCTTTGAAGTTTCCACAGTGAGGAACATAAGGTCCAGCGAACACTTATTCAAAATAGCACAACATTGGCTAAGGAAATCCTGTTCATCAAGGATCATTGTGAGAGCTTTGGAAATTCGTAAAACTCTTGGAATCCTTTTGGTGCGACAATAACTGAGAATTACAGCAAAATGTAATTCATTGTGAATAATGTTCTTTTTTTAATTGCACTGCATTATACCATTTGTCTGTCAATGAGTCTTGAGTAGAAATGTTCTCTTCTTCTTCTGCCAATGTATGTGGATCATGCAAAAGCTGTTGTAAATGATCTTCTGTGACGTGTAAAACATTGTCCCATTATTGGAAGGCCATGGTTCAGCTCTGTTTAACATGGGCATTTCAACTCTGGACTCCTTTGGTGAATTGGTCGGCCATTGGTCCATTCCTTTCTCTTCCTCCTGGTTCTTTTGCACCATTTTTTCGTAGGGAATCCTCTCCTCCCCCACCCCACCCCCTCCCACCCCAATCTTTGTAGCTTTATTCTGTGACTTGGCAAGATTTTGTCTTACCAAATCTATGATGTAACTTGCTAACCATCTCTATTATCAATTCAGGTGTATGCAATTTGTACCTGCAAAGTTCTGTGTGTTGATACTGCCACTTATGGAACCAAGGGTAGTTTTAGTCATTTTATAGGAGACAGTACAGGGGAAAGCTAACAGATTAATGGCAGAAAAAAGGATCTGATTCCAGAATGATTCTTGTTCCTGTAGGGTGAGCAAGTTAAACTTGGAGAGAAACTGTGATACCCTATCTGCTAAAAACTGATAACCCAGCTCCTGGAGATTCCCAGTGAGTTTGTACACAGGTATAATGGGCTTAAGTGAGACAGAGAGAGAAACAGACAAATAAATGATCTGTCCAGGGAAAGTCCAGGTTAGAAAAACTGGCCTGATTAGTACAATCTCCAGAAAAGAAAAAAATAAATAAATCGGGTACATGGCCTGCCTGATATAGGGAGTGGAAAACAAGTTGTGAAAAACCAAAATGTCCATAAATACTGTATTATAAAGTCAGTTGCAAGAAAGTCTTCCTTATTGTCTATTCTGTGTGTATATTAAGGCCCCTAAAACCAATAGATTAGGATAAGAAGCTGCCATATTGGTCACTAGATCTAGTAGTTCAAGAATTCAGCTATGAAAAATGGGGGAGGGATGGTAACATAGCAGGCAGTGCAGCATGGAAATATCAGAGATAGAAGAATTTTGAAGAGAAATGGAACAAATCTTAATGTATTGCATAGTCTGCCCAGAAGAAATAGGACCGCCAGTCCCCCTTGTTTAACCAAACAATGCAAATAAAAAAAAAAAAGTCACTGGGAGAAAAGTCCTTTAGACCGGTGTTTCCCAAGTCCAGTCCTGGAGTACACCTTGCCACTCAGGTTTTCAGGATATCCACAATGAGTATGCATGAACTTGATTTTCATACACTGCCTCTATTATATGCAAATCTCTTTTATGCATATTCATTGTGGAAGAGATTTGCATATAATGGAGGTAGTGTATGCAAATCAAGTTCATCCATATTCATTGTGGATATCTGAAAACCTGACTGACGAGCAGGCTCATTTTCGAAAGAGAAGGACGCCCATCTTTCGACACAAATTGGAAGATGGGCGTCCTTCTCACAGGGTCGTCCAAATCTGTATAATCGAAAGCCAATTTTTGGACATCCCCAATTGCTTTCCGTCGCAGGGATGGCCAAAGTTCAAGGGGGCGTATTGGAGGCGTAGCGAAGGCGGGACTTGAGCGTTCCTAACACATGGACATTCTCAACCCATAATGGAAAAAAAGGTCGTCCCTGACGAGCACTTGGACGACTTTACCTGGACTTGTTTTCTTACGACCAAGGCACAAAAAGGTGGCCAAAATGACCAGATGACCACTGGAGAGAATGGGGGATGACCTCCCCTTACTCCCCCAGTGGTCACTAACCCCCTCCCATCCTCAAAAAACATATTTAAAAATATTTTTTGCCAGCCTCAGATGTCATACTCAGGTCCATCACAGCAGTATGCAGGTCCCTGGAGCAGTTTTAGTGGGTGCAGTGCACTTCAGACAGGCAGACCCAGGCCCATCCCCCTCCCTACCTGTTATGTTTGTGGAGGAAACAGCGAGCCCTCCAAAACCCACCAGAAACCCATTGTACCCACACCTAGGTGCTCCCCTTCACCCATAAGGGCTATGGTAGTGGTGTACAGTTGTGGGTAGTGGGTTTTAGGGGGGGGTTGGGGGCTCAGCAGAGAAGGTAAGGGAGCTATGTTCCTGGGAGCAATTTATGAAGTCCACTGCAGTGCCCTCTAGGTTGCCCGGTTGGTGTCCTGGCATGTCAGGGGGACCAGTGCACTAGAAATGCTGGCTCCTCCCACGACCAAAGGGCTTGCATTTGGTTGTTTCTGAGATGGGCGTCCTTGGTTTCCATTATCGCCGAAAATCAGAAACCAGGTTTCTGTTACACAACATCAACAACAAAAATTCTGTAAAGCATGTTAAGCAACCCAAGCCATAAATTTAGTAACGCAAATGAATAAGGCTGCTTAGAAGTTGGAGGAATAGATGCCAAGTAATAAGGCAAGGCCTTAACTTGTCACAAACCAGTGGAGTATGTCCAATAGAGAGGACTTACCATTTGGTGTCCCCATATTGCTGGAATTGGGATAGGGAGTCATATATTGAGAGAAGGAACACCAAGATTCCCATTGAAACAAAATAGAAAAGCTAGGAAGAAAAGCCACGAGATGCCCAAAGACTGCACAGATTTGAATGCTGACTTACCTTCATAACCTTAAAACTAGTCTCTGTAGTGCAGGCTTGAGGCATAGCAGCAATAAGCTTATACTTTCGCTGACTGCCTCATACTTGTTCTCTGGATAAATGGAGAACTATGGCTTCTCCTGCAGTTTAACTTCTTTAAAAGATATTAGTTACATAGGGGCCCTTTTACAAATGCGCATAGGTGCCTACGTGCGTCCAATGTGCATCAAATTGGCACTACTGCCTGGCTACCACTTGCCCTCCTGGGCGGTAATTCCATTTTTGACATGAGCCCATAACATGCGGTAGAAAATATTTTCTATTTTCTACCATGTAGCACTTATCTGGCAGTAATCAGCAATTTACATGTGCTGGCCACTTACCACCTGGTTAGCGCATGAGACCTTACCGCTAAGTCAATGGGTGGCAGTAAGGTTCAGCCTAAAAACTACTACTACTACTTAGCATTTCTATAGCGCTGCCAGGGTTACGCAGCACTGTACAAGTTTAAACATGGGGAAGGACAGTCCCTGCTCAAGAGAGCTTACAATCTAAATGGATGCATGCTGGTTTTAATTTTGCTGCACGCCCATTTTCCGGCACACAAAAAAATACCTTTTTTCCAGGCGCGCTGAGCAAATGGACGTGCACATGTCCAAAACACGCGCCTATACCAGTGCAGGCCACTTTTAGGCGTGCTTAGTAAAAGGGCCCCATAATAAGTGATGACAGATAAAGACCTGCATTGTCCATCTAGTCTTCCCAACAGTCACATTCATTATCAAATTGTTATTGAACTAAGATCCAGTAGTAGCATTGCAATATTTTACTCGTTAAGTTCCTCTTTACAATGTCTTCTCCTACCCCACTGAGAATACAGGACCTGCCCTCATAGCATATGATATGCATACAGTATAAAATATTCATACTTGATCCTTGTCATTTTCATGGCTCAGACCATAAAGTGTGCCTTGCCCTGGTCCTGCTTCCCAACTGTTGGAGTTGTCGTTGAAACTCACTCAAGCCCATCCTGATCTGACTTGCTATATAGGGGACACAGATCATAGAAGTCCATTCAACATTGGCTTCACTTCCCCACTTCTACTAAATATATATATATTTTTTCATTTTTTTTATTATTCGGCCAAATACAAATACTGAATATGAATAATGGACATTGAGCTTTAACATAGCAAGTGTTTATTTTTGTAGGATTTAGCACAGTAGAACCCCAGATTATTCGTATTCAAATTTAAAACACAAACAAGCTTATTTTCGAAAGAGAAGGGCGCCCATCTTTCGACACAAATCGGAAGATGGGAGTCCTTCTCACAGGGTCGCCCAAATCGGCATAATCAAAAGCCGATTTTGGGCATCCTCAACTACTTTCCGTCGCGGGGATGACCAAAATTCACGGGGGCATGTCGGAAGCATAGTGAAGGCGGGACTGGGGCGTGCTTAACACATGGGCATCCTCAGCTGATAATGGAAAAAAGAAGGGTGTCCCCGATGAACACTTGGACGACTTTACTTGGTCCTTTTTTTTTTTTACGACCAAGCCACAAAAATGTGCCCTAAATGACCAGATGACCACTGGAGGGAATTGGGGATGATCTCCCTTTACTCCCCCAGTGGTCACTAACCCCTCTCACCCTAAAAAAATTATATTTTTTCTGGCCTCTATGCCAGCCTCAAATATCATACCCAGCTCCATGACAGCAGTATGCAGGTCCCTGGAGCAGTTTTAGTGGGTGCAGTGCACTTCAGGCAGGTGGTGGATACGTGGAATGCCCTCCTGGTGGAGGTAATAACAACAATGACTGTGTCGGAATTTAAGAAAGTGTGGGACAGGCATGTGGGATCCATTAGGAAAGGAAGAGTTAGTGGTTACGAAGGATGGGCAGTCTGGATAGGCCATTTGGCCATTACCTGCCATCATGTTCTATGTTTCTATAACTCAGTCCTAGCAAGAACTATGAATGAGGCACCCCAGTATATACAAGGATGATTCCTTTCTGCCTATGGAAAATGATCTGATTGAATCAGGTCCTTAGCTCTCAATGTACTCAAATATTTCATGCATATTCATTACAGATATTCTGAAGGTAGGTTAATTAGGCATGCTTCCAGGGCGCGCTTTCCAGACTGTTTTCAAACCATTCTATTTCAAGCTAGTTGAAATAAGTTAATTCTGCAATTTTAAAGTAGTAGGATGTGATGAAGCATATTTTTATATTATCAACATCAGATCAGCATTGACAGAATAAAAAAAAAATCATTTTATATGTCTTTCCCAATAGCTGTGAAATTTGGAAGGATGTCCAAAAAGCAGCGAGACAGCCTGTATGCTGAAGTTCAGAAGCACCAGCAGCGACTACAGGAGCAGCGGCAGCAGCAAAGCGGTGAAGCCGAAGCTCTTGCCAGGGTGTATAGCAGCAGCAGCATTAGCAACGGCCTGAGTAACCTGAACACTGAAACCGGCGGCACTTACTCCAACGGGCATGTCATTGACCTGCCCAAGTCGGAGGCTTACTACAGTGTGGATTCTGCCCAACCTTCTCCTGATCAGTCGGGAATAGATATGACTGGAGTGAAACAGATAAAGCAGGAGCCCATCTATGATCTTACATCCGTGCCGAACTTGTTTTCCTATAGCTCTTTCAACAGCGGGCAACTAGCACCGGGGATAACTATGACTGATATAGGTAAGCAGAATGAATCTCGAAAGGGTTCTTTATCCAATATGCCAGTGCTTGGCAAAGATGTCAATAATTAATGGCTTTTACCTTGAAACAGACCCTATATGCAATGCAAATGTGATCATTTTTTTTCTCAGCAAAATTTTTCAGTATTGAATTTCTGCATTTCAAGGCTATTGGTGCTACTGATGTGTTGATCAAGATGCAGGCATTTTTGCATCCAGAGTTTCAGTAGTTAATAGTTCTAACAGAACAAGACAAATCTTTGTGTATGCATCTTTCCTCATCTGAGGCTTTCTTTTACATTTAAAAGACAAGAGAATGGGGGTAAAGGGAACATTTAGAACTACTACTACTTATCATTTCTATAGCGCTACTAGACGTACGCAGCGCTAGAAAAAGGCATGTTGCACGTAAAATCTTATTTATTCAACATAAATCCATTGTAGCAACTCCTAGATCACCCAACAGCTTGCGTGTGTGCAGTGAGCAAGGGAGTAACACCACAATCAGCCTTGCAGCACAGTAAAGCATTAGCACTACAAAATAATTTTTGGTTGCCTTTACTGGCTAAATCGTGCCGGGGTGATTAGGTGTATTTTCAGCACACCGCTATCCGTATTAGGTAAGTGCAGGCCAAAAATATTCATTTTATTTAGTTTCCTATGTCATTTCCCCTGTCTTTTTTGTTTTATTCATTTATTTATTTGGATTTATTTACTGCCTTTTTGAAGAAATTCATCCAAGGTTGTTTTGAATTTTTTTTATTGTGAGGGCAATATCATCAATATTGTGCACTATTGCCCAGTAGAATGTCTATTGATAGATTTTGTGCCTTTTTGAGCAATGGTGTGCACTGTTGCCCAGTAAGGTGCCTATTAATAAATATTATGCATTCTTCTGCAGTTGTGCACACTATTGATGACACAAGGAAAAGACAGCATTTCAGATTTTTTTTTCCTGTCATTTCAAATAAATGCCACATCCCTAATCTGATAGCCATTGAATATCTATGGATAGGGAAATTTATATTTTCACAGGCCAACAGTAAACATATACCTTCCATTGAAAATTGGCCTATTCTCCCGAATATTCAAAATTATTTAACTGGTCAGGATCGGCACCTGACTGGTTAAACGCACATAACGGGCTACTGCAAATTTTCAGCGGGACATGGCCGGCCATGACCCGCTGAACATTTGCAGCAAAATAGACGGTTATATTGCACAATATAACTGGCTATCCACTGATGTTCAGTGCTTGTTTGGTGGCTGTCTTTGGCTGTGCGAATACGTGGGGCCCGATGTTCAGACCACGGAAGTTAGCCTGGTTAAATATCACAGTCGGCACTGAGCCTGGATATTCAATGCTGGGCTGTTTCTGGTGGCTAGCATTGAATATCTGGTTTATTTTTGGCCAGTTCAAACTTAAATGGTGAAACCAATATTCAGCACTGGCTGGTTACGTTTGAACAAGCCAAAGATAGGCCTGGTATTCACATGGCTAAATATGACCACCAAACTATTGCCAAAAATCGGCAGATAGCCAGTTATATCGTGTGATATAACCGTCTAGCCGCAAGTTTTCAGTGGGTTATGGCCAGCCATGTCCCTCTGAAAATTTGCGGCTAGCTGGTTATAGAGCATTTAACCAGCCAGGTGCCAATTTTGGCCTATTAAATGCTTTTGAATATCAGGGATCTGGAATATCTTTGACTGGTTCAAAATTAACCAGCCAGTGCTAAATATCGGCTTGGCAGGTTGTTTGAACCAGCCAAAAATAAACTGGATATCCAATGCCAGTCACCAGAAACGGCTCGGCATTGAATATGTGGGCTCAGTGCCAACAGTGGAAGTAAGCCAGGCTAACCCCTGCAGCCTGAATATTTGTCCCATTGTGTTTTAGCTGCAACATAGGGTTTCAGAAGATTGGCCACCTTTATACAGAGGAAAGGATGTGCATCATTTAACTTGTGCAGTTCTATTCACATATCCATGTTACTTGCACCAATGCAGGAAGTTTAATTATTGCCACCCCCCCCCCCCCCCCCCCCCCCACACACACACACACACACCTCAAAGTCTTTAAATACGGGAAAATATTATTCTAGGACTAGAAATTTTCTGTCTTCTGTTTCCAAAATTATACAAGTCAAACTGAGGAATCAGACTGATGTTTGAGTACTGTGACTTCTACCTATATAATGTATCTGTGAATATCAAAGTGCCAGGTAATTTAAATTGAATTAAATAATCTAAAATCAGTCCTCCACCTAAGAAAATGTGGTGCCACAAAGTGTAATGTGTGGACATGCCTTTTCCTGATAACATCAAAGCTGCTTGTGTAATCCATATTATGCAGAATGCCATCTTGTGTGGTTGTTCAACTGTTTTATTTTTTGGTATTTTTCTTAGATCTTTTTTTTTTTTTCTAGCCATAAGATAGCATTGTGAGGAAGTGCCTAGACAACCCTTTTTCCCCTTAAGGCACATCATTTTGATTTTGCCACATGCCCATTTTTGGCACAAAAAAGGCCTTTTTTACAGGCGTGCTAAAAAAAATGGATCAGCGCGTGCGCCCAAAACCTGCGCCTACTCAACCGCAAGCCATTTTTCAGCGCGCCTTTGTAAAAGGACCCATAACTGTGAAGTCTACCATTCAACTACATATATAAAAACTGTGTAGTGCATCAGTTCCAGATTTCTCAGTGTTTAACTAAATGAAGACAAAACTCCTGGAATTAAAAATATAATTTAATAACTGTAATTTCAATAACAGTTTAAAATAATTATATTAAGAATATTTTATATTTCCCTTGAATCATTTTTAACAACAATGAAATATTTAGGCTTTTTTTTCAGCCACAAATTATATTGCTCAGTGTGTATCACATATATGAATATTATCTGTCAAGTGTGTTATATAATAGAAGAAAGGATGAGAACAGCTGTTCTAAAGTGAGGGATGTATCTCAGGGTGGAGTTATAATAAAAAGGGAACTTACTTGTTCTCTGCCCCAAGAGGACAAGTATGAAAATCTCTCTATATAAAAGGCACCACCAACGTTCTAGGAAGCCTCCAGCCGGAAGTGTGAAGGGGGAGAGATATCCGGTTTCCCCATGAGTGTCTGCCCCGCCTTCGCTCTCTCTGTAACACAAACAGTGAAGGAAAACACAGCAAAGCACGAAATCAAATCGCTCTCTCTGTAACAGTGAAGGACTCAGAGGGGGGAGGGGAGAGAAGGCAGAGGGCAGGGACAGCGATATCCGGTTTCCCCATGAGTGTCTGTCCCGCCCTCGCTCTCTCTGTAACACAAACAGTGAAGGAAAACACAGCAAAGCACGAAATCAAATCGCTCTCTCTGTAACAGTGAAGGACTCAGAGGGGGGAGGGGAGGGGAGGGCAGAGGGCAGGGACACACACACTCCCACATGCACACAGAAGAAAACCTTGCTAGCCCCTGTTTCATTTGCATCAGAAATGGGGCTTTTTTTCTAGTAGATAATAAGATATTTAAAACAAATTCCTTCACTGGGAGTAAGGGATGCATCAAGGATTCAGGTCACAGGCCTCAGTACTAATTCCTCGCAGATATAAAGCAGGAATATTTCTGAGTAGCATCTTACCACCCTGAGTCTGTTCTTTTTTTCCCAAAAGATGGCTAGACAATTACCTTTTTCCTTGATACCACTGACTCCTCTGTTTTTAGTTTCTTCTCACAGACTTACCTTGATCTGTGTTCTTTTACCTTTACTTCAGATGTTTAGGCTGGATCAAGTTTAGCCAGTCTGTGGGTTCACTGCCATTTTGCAGATGGCCTAGTTGGTCATCTAAGATGTAGAACCACAGGCTGTGTGTATAACTACCAGCCACTCCACCCTAGCCTCCTTGCTGGAAGAAAGACATTTATACTTTCCTCCAAAACACAGAGAAAGACATTCCCTGACACAAGAGAAACATTCAGAGCCAATCTCTATGACACTGCACAATTCACAAGGGTCAATTCTGAAACAAGGACCCAGTGTGTTCCTAAATTACTACGTAGCGGCTACATTACCATGTTATGCTACATTAATATAAATGAATTTACAAAAAAAAAGTTCAATAACAAATTAGCTGTCAGGGGAAAACAAGAAAATGTTTTTCAAAGAAGAAAAAGATTGAGAGATACAATAAACAAAGGATGGAACTAAATGGACGTTCCTCATCATGGAAGGAAGTAAGTGATGGTGTCCCATAGGATCTGTACTGGAGGATACAGTTCTAAATATTCAGAAAATGTAAAAAGCAACCAGCAAATGGCAGTCTGCCTTAATCCTTCCATTGGTCACTTAGTCAGGACACCTTTTTTTGACTTAGTCCTGATTGAATCTGGTCCAGATAAAAACATCCCAATGTTTGCCCTAGATATTTTTATCTTGGTCCATTATCCCAGAAAAACATCCAAATTCTGGGCCCACCCAAATCCCGCCCAAAACACACACCGTTGCGATTTAGATAAACTGCAGAGAAAACTGTCACAAATCTGAGTTTTCGCAACTCCTGCTTAGCACTGCCATCTATACTGACAAGTTCAGAGGAACACCAGGGGGAAGGGAAGGCAGAATGTGATTAATACTTTAAAAGCCACACTAAATGTACAGTCCTAATATATCTCTATATATCTATATCTATGTATATAGATAGATATAGATATATCTATATATATATAGATATATAGATATAAATAGGTAGATGTGTGTGTGTGTTTATATTTATTAGGGCTGCATTTTGATTAAAATATTTTAATCATGATTAATAGCGTAACTAAAGCTATTACAATTTTTTTTTCCCACCACTGTGCCTTGTGATTTTGGGCAAGTCACTTAACCCTCCATTGCCCCAGGTATAAAATATTGACTGTCTGTTTGCAGAGCAGACTCCCTCTCCTTTCTTATCTGGATACAGCCCTTCTCCTTTCAGTGAAGCACTATACTGGCACCTATACTGGGGAACACAGTAATAATGGGTGATTTCAATTACCCCGATATTGACTGGGTAAACGTAACACCAGGGCATGCTAGGGAGGTAAACTTCCTTGATGACATCAAGGACTGCTTTATGGAACAGCTGGTTCAGGAACCAACAAGAGGAGGAAGAATTGTAGATCTAGTCCTTAGTGGAGCACATGATCTGGTCCAGGAAGTAATGGTGTTGGCGCCACTTGATAACAGTGATCATAACATGATCAGATTTGATATAAGCTCTGGAGTAAGTACTCATAGGAAATCCAACACTTTAGCATTTAACTTTCAAACAGGAGACTATAATACAATGAGAAGAACGGTTAAAAAAAAAAAAACTTAGAGCAGCTGCAAAGGTCAAAAATTTACGTCAGGCATGGATGCATTCAAAAATACAATCCTGGAAGCCCAGGCCAGATATATTCCATGTATTAAAAAAGGAAGGGCAAATGACAGCCAGCATGGTTAAAAAGTGAGTTGAAGGAAGTTATTAGAGCTAAAAAAAATTCCTTCAGAAAATGGAAAAAAGGATCCGAATGAAAATAATAGGAAAATGCATAAGGAATGGCAAGTCAAATGCAAAGCCATGATAAGGAAAGCAGAGAGTGACTTTGAAAGAGGATTGCGTTGGAGGAAAAAAAAACATATAGTAACAACTTTTTTAGGTATATTAGAAGCAAGAAGCTGTCAAAAGAATTGGTTGAACTGCTAGATAACCGAGGGGCACTCAGGAAAGACAAGGCCATAGCGGAGAGATTAAATGAATTCTTTGCTTTGGTTTTCACCAAGGAAGATGTGGGAGAGATACCAATGTCACAAATGGTATTCAATGCTGACGAGTCAGAGAAACTGAATCAAATCTCTGTAAACATGGAAGATGTAATGGGGCAAGTTGACAAATTGAAGCTTAGCAAATTGCCTGGACCAGATGATATACATCCCAGAGTACTGAGAGAATTGAAAAATGGACTTGCGGAACTATTATTAGTAATATGTAATTTATCTTTAAAATCAAGCATGGTACTGGAAGACTGGAGGGTGGCCAATGTAACACCGATTTTTTTAAAGAGTTTAAAGGTGATCTGGGAAATTATAGACCAGTGAGCCTGATGTCTGTGCCGGGCAATATGGTAGAGACTATTTTAAAAAACAAAATTACAGATCGTATACATAAGCATGGATTAATAAGACAAAGCCAACATGGATTTAGTGAAGAGAAATCTTGCCTCACCAATCTACTACATTTCTTTGAAGGGGTGAACAAACGTGGATAAAGGTGAGCCGGTCAATATTGTGTACCTGGATTTTCAAAAGGCATGTGACAAAGTACCTCATGAAAGACTCCAGAGGAAATTGGAGAGTCATGGGATAGGAGGTAGTTTTCTATCATGGATTAAAAAGTGGTTAAAAGATAGAAAACAAAGAGTAGGGTTAAATTGTCAGTATTCTCAATGGAGAAGGGTAGATAGTGGGATTCCCCAGGGGTCTGTGCTGGGATCGTGCTTTTTAACATATTTATAAATGATCTAGAGATGGGAATAACTAGTGAGGTAATTACATTTGCTGATGACACAAAGTTATTCAAAGTTGTTAAATCGCAAGAAGATTGTGAAAAATTGCAAAACGACCTTACAAGACTGGGCATCCAAATGGCAGATGATGTTTAATATGAGCAAGTGTAGAGTGATACATGTGGGAAAGAGGAACCCGAACTATAGCTACATGATGCAAGGTTCCACATTAGGAGTCGCAGATCAGGAAAGGGACCTGAGTGTCATTGTTGATGATACGTTGAAACCCTCTGCTCAGTGTGTAATGGTGGCTAAGAAAGCAAATAGATTGTTAGGTATTATTAGGAAAGGAATGGAAAACAAAAATGATGTTATAATGCCTTTATATCACTCCATGGTGCGACCGCATCTCAAATACTGTGTGCCATTCTGGTCACTGCATCTCAAAAAAGATATAGTGGAATTAGAAAAGGTATAGAAAAGGGTGGCAAAAATCATATACGGGGATGGGAAAACTTCCCTATGAGAGAAGGATAAAGTGGCTGGGGCTCTTCAACTTGGAGAAAAGACGGCTGAGGGGAGATACGATAGAGGTCTATAAAATAATGAGTGGCGTGGAACAGGCAGATGTGAATCGCTTGTTTATTCTTTCCAAAAATACTAGGACTAGGGGGTACACAATGGAGCTACAAAGTAGTAATTTTATAGAAATCAGAGAAAATATTTCTTTACTCAACGTGTAATTAAACTCCGGAATTCATTGCCAGAGAATGTTGTAAAAGCAGTTAGCTTAGCGGTTTTTAAAAAAGGTTTGGATAAGCCATTATTAAAATGGACTTGGGGAAAATCCACTGCTTATTTCTAGGATGAGCACTGTTTTGGATCTTGCCAGGTACTTGTGACCTGAGCTGGCCACTGTTGGAAACAAGATACTGGGCTTGATGGACCTTCAGTCTGTCCCAGTATGGCAAATGCTTATGTTCTTGTGTTCTTATGACTAGACAAATCAATATACACTGCCTCCTTGGGCTTGTTGGACAACTTAGCGTAGGTTCTGTGCATAATGTTCTACATAGAAGAGTTTAGCATAGCATAACGCCAAGCAGAAAGAATTACATAGATATAGCATGCTGATACATGGCATCGAGTTAGTGCTGACTCATGGCAACCCTATGGATAATTGTACTGAGCTATGCTCAGTCTTCAGTCAGGTGGTTAATTGTTGATAGAGGAAAGCCCTTAGCTGCTGTTATTGTATAGATCCATCATATTGCCAATCTTCCTCTTTTACGTTGATCTTCAACCTTTCCATGTATGATGTCTTTCTCTAATGATCATTCTCTTCACATTATGTGTTCGAAGTATGAAAGTTAGACTTTTTAAATTGAGCTTCCAAGGAAAGCTTAGATTTGATCTCCTCCAATATTGACTGATTCGTTCTTTGTGCAGTCCATGGTCTACACAGTGTTATGCTGCGGAACCATATTTTGAAGGCATTGATTTTCTTCCTGTCTTCCTTCTTCAGTTTCCAACTTTCATATCCACATGACATTATTGAAAATACCATAGCTTTTCTAGGTTTTCCATAACCTTTACGCCAATACATCCTTTTATTTCTTGAGTGGAGAAGTAGGCTAATATTTACTTCAGTGGACTGGGATCCTGGGGAACTGGGTTCAATTCTCACTGCAGCTCCTTGTGACCTTGGCAAAATCACTTAATCTTCCATTTCCCCAGGTACAAAAACTTAGATTTTGAGCCTACTAATGACAAAGAAACTACCTACTTTTAATGTGTACAATGCTATATATGTCTAGTAGTACTTTATTTCGTTATCAATTATTGATCCAAACAGGTTGAAGTTATCTATTATTTCTATTGCTTCTCAATCAAGGATGAAATTATTAATTTTTACAAGTTGTGAAGATCTTTGTCTTGTTCACATTAAGGTGCAGGCCCATTTTGAGACTATGGTGTTTATTTTAGAAGCCCTGTTTGTCTTTGGGATGTCTAAAATCAGAATTTTGACATCCGTATTGCATGGGCATCCAAATGCTGATTATAGAAAGCCAGAGTATGGACATCTAAAACTGCTGTACATCTATATGGCAATGGGGTATGGTCTGGGTTTGTTTGAGGTGGGACATGGCACACTTAAAACATGGATGTTCATCTCCCATTGCAGAAGGGGAACATCCGTGTCTAGAAAGGTGGAACATCCAGGGGACCCTTGTTGGAAGGGTCATGAACTGTTTGCACTTACTTTGTGTTACAGAAAACACAGGGTAAGTGCAAAGCCTGTGTGGTACATGAAGGAAGTGTGCCCAGCATCTGCCCTACATGTACTCACAGGGCATGCTGAGCCTCCATTACTATCCACAGTGAGGTGGTGCACCCAGGCACCCCCAAAACTCATGTCTCCCCTTCTGGCTGGCTTTTTTGGCAGGTCCAAAGTCCTGTCCCACCCCCCACCCTCCAATCATTTTCCTAGCCCCCTCCCAACTCCCCTTCAGTGTTCCAGACCCCTCCAGAGGTATGATCCCACCTAACCCCCCATTGGAAGCCAGACCTATGAACAGCAAACCCAGCCGCCACCCCCAAGTATTACCCCCCCCCCCCCCACACACACACACACACACACACACACACACTCTCACCCAGGACCTACTTCTGATGTGGATTGGACATCCTAATAGTCCTCCTGTGATGCTGGCTGGGATGGCACCAAGATAAAAGGTGGTGCCCCCGCCTTCTAGCACTGCTTGAAGGCAAAAATGCCAGGATCAAATGTTAAGGTTGCTTTGGCTTCTTCTTTCATCATGAATTGGGTCCTGATCATAAAATGCAGGTTGAAATGGCCTTTGATCCGCTTGATCTTGTTCAACATGGATCCTTGAGTGTCTTTTAGCATTCCAGTTCTAGGCTGGAATTTTCTCTTTAATCTGGTAGCTTTAGGAAAGCCATTCTTGTTCTTTCTCTATTATTTTCTGATTCTATTTATTGCATTCATTGTTGTAGTATTTCTTCTTATCTCGTCTTGTGACACATTGGAAATTGTAGCAAATTTCTGCAACTGCCTCTCTTTCTCCTCTGTCTTTAACTTGTCTACATTTGTGAGCAATTTTCTAAATTTCTCAGGTCATCCATTTGGACCTTTTTGGTTTTTCACTTCTTGTAGGGACTTTTCACTTTTCTTGGAGTACAACTTTCCTGATGTCTTCCCACAACTCTTCTGGTACTCTATCAGTAGTATGCAATGTGGCAAATTGATTTCACAGGCGATCTTTAAATTCTGGTGATGTATTATGAAGATCATACTTTGCTACATTCTTGACTGGCTATTTCTCAGCTTTAGCCCGAGTTTGCATACTAATAGCTGGTGATCTATACCATAGTCTGCTCCAGGTTTTTGTTTTTCTTGATGCTATTGAGTGTTTCCATCACTGACTTCCACAGATGTAGTCAGTTTGATTTTTGTACAGCCCACTGGATGAAATGCATGTGCACATAGCATACTGTTCACTTAAATCCTCTGGCAATGAAAGTATTATTAAACCTGGATGCAAAGAAAATTACAGAAGATCTGAAGGTCAGCCATGTGGTTTACTAATGCCAGATCTCTAGCTCTTGGTATCAGAAACAACAAAAAGTTTCTGTATGGCTAGTGTTAGGGAGGGTTTTGTGCCAGTATGAGCTACCCACAGCTTATGTTCTTATTCTACTGCCTCTAGCTGCTGAGAGGTATAACATGTCCTCACTTTGAGAGACGTATTAGTATGCACAAGGGTTGTAGCCAGAAATCCAATTTGGGGTTTTTTTTTTGGGGGGGGGGGGGAAGGAGGACTGAGAGGTCCAGGTATTTTCTTCCCCTTCCCCCTGCTGCTGCTCCCCCCCCCCCCCCCCCAATCACCATTGCCACATTAAAGTATACTTTTGCTGCTGGGGATGCCAAGTCCGGCCAGCCAAAGACATCTCCTGTGTGAGTCCTGCCAGTGCTGTCAAAGCAGCCCTCAAGTTGGTGGTGCACTTTATCCACCGATGCTGGCACACCCATGCATGTACAGTTCAGTCTCTGAACTGAGCATGCAAGATGGAGCCGCTATTGACAGCCGAAGCATGCCTGCAAACTTAAGTGCTGCTCAGACAGCATAAGCAAGACTCAGAGAGGAGATACTATGAAACATTTAGATTTATCATAACATGATAAAGGAGCAACATCTATATCATACCAATAGAATGTAATGCGCAAAAAAAAATCACACATTCATTATTTCCTGAAAATACACACAGCCCTATATGTGTGCATAATCCAGAGGTCTATACATCCAATTATGCACATAAATTTTCTTCACTTATGCATATTTAGCAGATACCCTTATCTTGTTATAACCTCTGTACTAAATATTGATGGGGTCAATTTTAAGCCAGCGGTGCGTAGCATTTTGTTTACCACTGCCAGCGTTAAACTCGAAAATTCTATGCCAGGCCGTGTTTGAGCTTCGGCATTGAATTTCCAGGTTTGCAGAGCTGGTTAACACATAGCTGGTTAAGTGTGGTGAAGGACCGACTTTTATGCAGTTCTATTTATGAAGGTAACTTGGGTGGTTAAGTGCTGAATATCAGTATTTAACCGGCCATGTGCTGGCTCCATCCTCGGAATCCCCCAAAATAGCTGGTTTTGTTTTGAGCACTAACTGGTTATTTTCAGCTGCACCAGCTGGTTCAGTGTCATTGAAAATTATCAGCTCCAAACAGGAAACCAGCCAGGGGCCATTTTTGGCCAGTTAAATTGCTTTGAATATCAACCCGGATATTTCTGTGATCAATGCCCAATGCAGTAAACTCTATGCATATTAGCGCTGTACTTGGCAGACTTTCCTGCTTTTGCACACTTCTGTATGCAGATATGTGTATACCATTAATTTACTGCATCTGGCTTAAAACTTTTTTTTATCACTTGCATTAAGACACTGCGGGTTTCAGATTCAGTGCTGTTTTAACTGTTAGGAGACTCTTACCCAGTTAAATACCACTGAGCAGCTCAGATGTGTCGAGTTATTGAGAAGCTCTCACTCCTCTTGCTGTCCACGTTAGCCCACTAAGATGTTCTGTAGGAATGAAATACTTCTTCTTTTGCTTTCTCTTCCCTGAATACCTTGGAAGAAGCTCACAGACCTCCCATAGAGGTTGGTGTACTAAATTGTGGTACAGTGGGGGTAATTTCTACAAGAAGGCACCTCCGTTTAGAGATGAGTCTATTCTGTATGGACACATGAGCACCCAAGTGTCCTTATTGAATACTAGTGTATATTTGTGTGTCCTGTATTAGGGTACCTTTAGGTGCCCCCATTTATACCTGCCTAAATGTAGCAGGCATGTGGTCAATGTACAGTAGTCTATAAGTTGTCCATATAAATGTCTGCTCCACCTATGGCAACAAACAAAACTACAAGGGGCAAGGAAAGACAAAGCCCACAAAGTAGGGATTCAACAATGTCGATCCAAGGAGAAATCAAGTGTGCCCTGGATGCTTTTTGGCTTTCATTGATCAGCTACAATGGCAGTATCCTGTAGCATTATTATATGCCATGCTCAAGCATCATCAGCATGTGACTACACAACTCCTGCAGCAGGTGGTCACCCACTGAAGCATGGCTCCGAGTCGAGTCCTCCGATTAAGTTTTTCTTCAATAAATTCTGAGACTGCTACTTTGCGCCTGGACTACTCCAAGGATCACTGTTGTTGAATCCCTATTTTGTGATCTTTGTTTGCTCCACCTATGGTCTATCCATTCTCTGCCCATGTGAATGCCGTCCTTACAGATACACACTATGCCAATTGAGTGCACAAAAAAAACCCTACCTATGCAAAGGCAGTTGATTTTTGTAGGAAAAAAAAGTCAGAAGATACATGTTAATAAATTTGTATAAACTTTCACACCTAGAAGGCTACACTTAAAAGTTTACCGTGAGGACTGACAAGATGGCAGTTTGCAGTTTTGATGATGATATGACCATCAGTGTTTTTGTCTCTGTGTCTGTACAGATCGGCTTGCACAGAATATCATTAAGTCCCATTTGGAAACATGTCAGTACACTATGGAGGAACTACATCAGTTAGCATGGCAGACGCACAGCTATGAAGAAATCAAAGTATACCAGAACAAGGTATTGCAAAATAGAATGAGAAACTCTTATCTTTCATTCTATTAGTCCTTGATGTTTCTAACAATCAAAGGAGAAGTAGCGTGCATTATTAGTCTTTACCAGAGTATTTATTACCTTGGTCTAAAAATTTTCCCATTTCTAGTTTTTTACGCATTTAGCCATCCTTGATCAGCATTTTCCATTGCACCTTGATTATTATGTGCAATTCTTGTCACCACCTTTCAAAAAAGATGTAGTTGAACTGGAAAAGGAACAAAGAAGGGCAACTAAAATGATTAAGAAAATAGAACGACTGCCATATGAGGAAAGGCTAAAGAGGCTAGGGAAGAGATGGCTGAAGGGAGGTATGGTAGAGGTTTATAAAATCCTGAATGAGGTGGAACAGGCAAACACAAATTGCTTGTTTTACCCTTTCAGAAAGTACAAAGACTAGGGAACACTTCGTGAAGTAAACAGTAGCATAGCCAGACAGCAATTTAGAGCAGACCTGAGACCAAAGTGGGTGGGCCAAAAATGTCCTGTCTGCCCCTCCTCCCCAACTAATGCCAAACCCAAATTTAACTTCCACTCCCCCCCCCCCCCCTAATAAGTGAAATACTTCTGCTGGTGGGGATCCCCCTCCAGCAAAGGTAGGCGACGGTGGGTTGGCGGCAGGAGGGGGGGTAGAGAGGGTCGTCAGCAGGGGGAGTTGAGAGGGTCATTGGCAGGGGGGTCCAGGGCCAAATATACAGGGGCCAAGTCCCCGTGGCCCCACGTAGCTACACCACTGGTTTAGATGTCATCGCACAGAGACCAAATTCTAAAGTTCCTAGAATTATGAGTCCAAAAACTATCCCACGTATCCTAGGCACATTTGTAAATTAAATTACAGGCTTGGAAGGTGTAAGTTGCTATGAAGGGCCTAGGAGCTCTTTCCAAACGTGCCTGCTTGTTAGCTCAGTATCACTTGACCTCTCAACTGTTTTAATTATATCTAAGAAATAGTTCACCTTAACTAATGATACAACATGAGTACTGGTATATACTGTCCAGTGCTGATGGCATAATAAAACTTTCATTATTTTCCCATTTTTTTCCATAATACAAATATAAAAATGGTATCAACAGCCTTTATTATATATTCAGTTATTTATCAACAATAATACATATATTGTACAAAATCTAAGAGAGGTCCTATATTATTTGATTTAATGTGAAATTGAAGAAATAGAAAAGAAAAAAGAAATCCTAAATGGAGAACACTCATAGGGCCCTGTTTACTAAGGTACGTTAGCATTTTTAACGTGCCTACAATTAGCATGCACACTAACCGTGTTTGCCCATACATAGTTAACGCATGTTAAAAACACTAACGCGCCTATAACGCTGCTTGGTAAAGAGGGCCCATAGGGTCCAAAGTCACTTCTATAATCAAGTTCAATAAACGCAGAATAGAGGTCATATTACCCATTGCTCAACACCATCATTAAAGCTTTCCGTGCTCTAGGTTACAAAATAAGCACTTCAGAAGTATCTGGCAACCAACTGAATGTGTGTGCAAGATTAAAGATGTTTTAGAAACCCATGTAAACCCCAAAAGCAATAAATCAGAGAATAACCTGGAAGATAGATTTCTAATTAAGCGGTATCTATTCAGACTCATGCAATCTGGTCTCTTAAAAAAGTCTTTGTTGAATCTAAAACCAAATCCCATATTAATAATAATTTAAATGCCTAAAATTGAGCATTGAGTTTGAGAAAAAAAGCTTCACTTTTTTGTGAGATCAGTAGCAATGGAATTCCAAGAGATTCTAAAGAGAGTCATCACCGTTTTATAAAAATTTGTTTTCATATATTGTTCGATCTTTAAACCTTCCAGAAATTTGTGACAACTGTATATATGTACATATACTAGTTAGTCATGAATGTCGCCATATAAATCAGTGGCAACGTTTTTAGTTTTTTTTTTTTCCTTCTTCATATTTGCTGCCGGATTGCAGATTACAGCTAATGTACATTGAGGGTCTTTAGAAAAAGAAACATGCTTTTATAGACAAGTGTCTTTGCAGAGTTGGCCTTTTTCTGTTGCTAAAATTATTTTTCCTTGTGCTGTAAGGTTTGAATTGTATGTCTCTTCTAGACATATTTGATGTTCTGCTTCACTGTTACCTCAAGTCTAAATAAGAAATTGTGTTTAAACATAGATATGACCTTTACACAGCTCCTATTTTTTGAGTAGTCTTTGTGTGCGCCTGGTTAGTTATTCATTCTATAAATGTGTGTGTATGGTGTTTTTTTTGTAGACAAGAGAAGCCTTGTGGCAGCAATGTGCCATCCAGATCACTCATGCCATTCAGTATGTGGTAGAGTTTGCTAAGAGGATAACTGGCTTCATGGATCTGTGTCAAAATGATCAAATTCTGCTTCTTAAATCAGGTGAGAGCATGGAATGGCAAAAGCAAGACAAACAATAATTTATAAGTAAATGGGGGATATTTTCAACAGGCCACCTAGTTGCAAAGTATGTGTGTGCCCTTTTAACACACATACTTTGAGGTTGAATTTCAGATAATCTACTAAGGTACTTTCACCTTTGAAAATTAGTTACAGTAAAATGTCCTTTTAACACATATACTTTGAGGTTGCATTTCAGAGAATCTACTAAGGTACTTTCCCCTTTGAAAATTAGTTACGGTAAAATGCATGCATACAAAGATGGTTCGTACCTCTCTGCTACTGTCTGAGCTGTATAAAATAGCACATGTCCATTTGAAAACTCTGTCTATGCAGCCTGCTCCCCACATCCCACCTTGCACAACCTAAAGATACCCCCCAAGAATCCTTTAAAAGTATGTGTACTACGAAACACCTTCATACTTTTATCTGAGTAAAGGAGAAAGATTTTCAGGTAAGCTGGTTTGTCCAAGTAAATCTCTTATTACCATGTAAATGGCTTTGAAAACTGTCCTCCCATATATTGGCTGAGGTCTTCCTTACAGCATGAGAATTCTCTGAGGACAAGAAGGATGAACAGTCAACATTGTCAGTGGTTATCTGACAATGCTGACATGGACGGTATCCCAGAGAATTCTGTAAAAGCCTAGAAAAGCTTTCTTATGTATACATTGCATTTTCTTTGTATCCGCCACCTTACAGAGCATCTTTCATCCTTTTTATCTGTAGTAATGGATGAAATTTTCTCATGCAGCTCTTGCTGAGAGAGAGATTTTTTGACAGCACCTTCTTAAGTTGATGTATTTTTCTCGTCTCTGATCCAAAAAGTATCTTTGCCGTTCTTTTTTTCAATATCCAGCACCATTGAGGTCCAGATACTGAAATTTCTTGTCAGACAAAAGGCTGTTTCATCTGCTTCAGCACTGAAGGCATTAATTCCAAAACATACAAGAATGGCATAAACTGCTGGTGAGCCTTGAACACTGAAAGAACATCACTTGTTCTCAAAAGCAGCTTTAATTTACAGGTCCTGGAGAAGTTAACACTCCAAATCTTCCTGCACAGTGCATGAGAATGGGATCTTTGTCATTGAGTGTAGGACTTAAGAGAGTCGATACTAATTGTCAAGTGAGGGTATAAAAGCTAAAAACAGAGAATAGTGCAGTTTCTGATGTGCATAGATTTCAGACAACCAAACAGCAGCAACGATCCAAGGAAGGAAGGATGAGCACAGCAAGAGTTTATCCAAATGTCAACATTAATAGAAACAACCAACCTGGCCATGTTGTGGAAAACAGATTCAATGTTCTAGGGTTACAAGATACCAAGGGAACAGTACAGTATAGGGGTGAAGTGCTTCTGTGTACAAAAGAAGAGCGGGACTTGAGGGTGATTGTGTCTGATGATCTTAAGGTGGCCAAACAGGTAGAAAAGGCAACGGTCATATCCAGAAGGATGCTTGGGTGCATAAGGAGAGGGATGACCAGCAGGAAAAAAGAGGTGATAGTTCCTTTGTATAAGTCTCTGGCGAGACCCTATTTGGAGTACTGCATGCAATTCTGGAGACCGCACCTACAGAAAGATATAAACAGGATGGAGTCGGTCCAGAGGGCGGCTACAAAACTGGTAAGAGGTCTTTGCCATAAAACATATAGGGACAGGCTTATAACTCTCAAAATGTATATGCTGGAAGAGAGGCAGGAGAGAGGGGATATGATAGAGACGTTTAAATACCTCAGTGGCGTTAATGTACAGGAGGTAAGCCTTTTTCAAATGAAGGAAAACTCTGGAATGAGAGGGCATAGGATGAAGATAAGAGGAAATAGGCTGAAGAGGAATACTCTTTCACGGAAAGGGTGGTGGAAGCATGAAATGGCCTCCCGATGGAGGTCGTGAAGATGAGGACTGTGTCGGAATTTAAGAAAACATGGGACAGGCAAGTGGGTTCCCTTAGGAAAAGGAAGAGTTAGTGGTTGCTGAGGAAGGGCAGACTGAATGGGCCTTTTGGTCCTTATCTGCCATCATGTTTCTATGTACTGCAATACCTGCATAGAAAAAGCTCTGGTCCAATTCCAAAATTCAGTAACCACCAAGCTCTGCATAGATGAGTTATAAATGATCTGAGCACCCTCTGTATTTGGGAGTGTGAAGGGCAATTTAATAACTGGGTGCGTGCAATTACGCCTTGCATGCAGTTATGTGTGCCTTGTGTGCATAAGTGGCACCTTAATTGACACGTATGCACATAGGTACACTCCCTAATTCTATATATGGTGCTCAAAACTGTGCGGGCAAATTTGGGCATGTTCCAAATGTGCATGAGCAATTTAATTGAATAACAAACCAATTAGTGTCAATTGGGCACTAGCAATTATTGGTGCTAATTGATAACTACTTGAATTTACACGTGCATCTTTGTAGTGGGTATTCTATAAAGATGTGTGTATAGATTTGTAAGTGCAGATCCAAAAAGGGGGTGTGGCCATCTATCAGTTGGGGGCATTCCTAGAATTTATGTGCAGTTATAGAAAAGTGTTTCCCAAGTCCAGTCCTGGAGTACCTCTTGCCAGTCAGGTTTTCAGGATATCAACAATGAATATGCATGAAAGAGATTTCCATATAGTGGAAGCAATGAATGCAAATCAAGTTCATACATATTCATTGTGGATATTCTGCCAACCTGACGTGCAAGAGGTACTCCAGGACTGGACTTGGGGAAACACTGGTATAGAATATGGCAGATCAGCACCTATTTTAGGTGCAAGGATTTACACCAGATTTCAGCGGATGTAAATCCTCGTGCTTAAAATTGGGTGTGGATCCCAGCGCTAAACGCTGTTCTATATATGGTGCACAACTGCCATTTACAGAATAGCAGTTAGCAATTGTTGTTGGTTTTTTTTGCACCAAAATTTAGGCGCTATTTACTGAATTTAGCCTTAAGCGTTACCTATAAAGGAGCAGATAAGTGTTTCAATATGTGACTGCTAGGTATGTACGTGTGGAAGTGGCATGGGCTTGTCTCCTACTTACATGTTCACCTTATTGAATACTATAAGTTCTGCACATTGCATGGTGCACATAGGGACACCAACTTATTACAGTCTGGCGTAAATGGGCATGTCTAAATGTAGGCACATTGTGGTCAATATTCAATGTGATTTAACCGGCCAGTAGTGGCTCCTGGCTGGTTAAATCATCTGACTGGGGCTAACTGGTCATTTCCAGCAGCACATAACTGGTTAGTGCCGAACTGAAAATTGGCTATTTTGTGAGCATTCCAGGGATGGAGCTGGCACTTGGCTAGTTAAGTGCCGATATTCAAAACTTAACCAGCCAGGTTAACCATGTAAATAGCTCCGCATAAAAGTCAGTCCTATCTTTTTGCAGTAACCCACAGCTGGATAAGTGCTGAATATCACACTTAACCGGCTATGTGTTAGCCAGCTCCACAAACCCAGAAAGTTAATGCCGGTGCCCAGCATTGAATTTCCAAGTTTAGAATCAGCAGCGGTCAGCAAAACGCTGATTGCTGCCAGCTAAATACTGGGCCCATTGATGCCGATATATGCTACTATTGCTATAATGGAATCTTGGCACCAACATGCTGTTCTAGAATTGTCACGCAACACATGACATCAAGGCACCTAGCTTGAGACGCAAAGTTATAGAATTGCCCCCAAAGTCACTGACTGGATTAGAAACTTATTTGCATGGATGGCAACTAAGGGTACTGATAAATGGAGTTGAAACTGAAGATAAAGGGGTTACCAGTGGTGTGCTGCAGGAATCGGTCCTTGGTCCAGTTCTTTTTCACATTTTTGTAAGTGATATTGTGAATGGCCTATCAGGCGAGGTTTGCCTCTTTGTGAATGATACCAAACTCTGCAAAAGGGTAGACGAACTGGAATGTGAGGGATCTATTGAAGCATGAATAATGGTCTAGGATTTGGCAGCAACAATTTAATGCTTAAAGTACAAGTCATGCATTTTGGTTGCAAAAACTCAAAAGATCAGTACAGTGTATGGCCTGAAATATTTCTGTAAACTTCACTCTTCCTCCCAAAATAAAAGTTCAACAAGATGTGAAAACCTCAGTGGTGATAATCACAATATGGCAAGATTCACTCACACCTACCTTATCATCAGTTCTCAAACTATCTTGTATTAATGAATCTTTAAATCTTTGAATATTTTCAATCATGTCACACGGCTAATTCAAAATTAAGATAATGCTAGAGTGTCTTCTCCTCATCTTATGGCAGAGTATTTGTCAAACGGGGGACATGACGCCCGACATGATCATGTTTCACTCCTGCGAACTGTCCCAAGGACCGTCCCCTTATAAGATCAGTAGTTCCAACTCTGCTCATATTAAAGAAGTATTTATGTGCACAAAAGAAGAGTAGAACCCGGGGATGATGAAATATGGTGGTCAAACAGAGAAGCAAATTTAAGAGCATAACTCTCAAAGTTAGGAGCATAAATCCTGTGAATATCTGGTCCTTCAATCTCCATGCTTGTTCTGTCTGATTTCTTTGCAGAGACGTACAACTGTAAATACAGATTCGAATACTAGCTTTTATATTGTAGATGTCTGTCCATTGTCATCTAAAATGAGACTTCCAACTCGTTCTACTCAGGCCACCACGATGGCTTTAGATGGTGATGAATAATTCTGTTCAGAGGTGTTCCAACCATTAGGCAGAACTAGGCAGTGACTTGGGGCAATAACTTCTGGGTTGGGGGTGTGCAAAGAGCCCCTGTGGTCAAAGCAAAACGTAGACCCTGATAATTACACAAAGTCAAAGACATAATAGTGGATACTTGTACCAGCAGGGAGGATGAGCAGTTTTCAAATTGCCCGTTTCCACAGATTATTGTGGGAGCTGGGGTACTGTAATGATCATGATTGTTGGGGGCTGAAAGTTAACTGGGGAGGGGTGCAAGGCTAAAGATTTGCCTAGGGTACCTAATAAACTTGCACCAGCCTTTCTTCTATTACTGGCCTCAGCTAAACTTGAACCACTAGCCAAAAGGTGAAAGACTCTGTATGCAGAGGCAGTTCTTGAATCACCCAGTCTCCCTGATGCCAATCAGAATTCACAAGCAAGCTCTTTCAGAGATCAGCAAAATTAATGTATAATATGCAAGTGAAATGTTTTCTCATCTCAGCTTGAAATTATTTACATAGCTCTAACCTAGCCCCACAGCAGCTATTTATGTTTCTCTTCTTCCTGTTCTTTCCTTCTTCCTGTCAAGCATGACTTCTTACATTCAGAAATAGTGATTCCCTGTCTGACAGGCAATGCAATCAGTCAGTGCCTTCAGCTGGTCATAGGGCACTAATGAGCTATAAAAATAAAACAAAGGCATTATAATTTGGGTTAAATAAACATAAGTTGCAGTATATATGTTGGAGCTGCAGAGATTTTACCTTTGCAGATTTTTGAATCTCAGTGTTGCATAGTGAAAATGGTTTGGTTTTAGCAGGAAAGTTTCCAAATTACAAACTTTTGGTTTTAAATGCTATAATGGAAGAGTTTAGCAAATGTATTTATCTCATGGTTACTTATTGCCCAACAGGTTGCTTGGAAGTGGTTTTGGTGAGAATGTGCCGTGCCTTCAACCCGCTAAACAACACCGTCCTGTTTGAAGGGAAGTATGGCGGAATGCAGATGTTCAAAACATTGGGTATGTATATTCTTTTTTTTTTACTAAGGGGCCGATGCACAGCAGCACCCATTAAATACGGGTGCCATGGTAAAAATTACCGAGTTGCAAGCAGCGACCGATGTATGGATCCGTATGCGTACATCAGTCGCTGTTTGCGATTCCAAGCTGTCAAATGCATTTGACACTGTTGTGAAATTCATTTGACAACTTGCTTGCCGAAAATCACCTCCTGACTCCCTCCTCCCCCTAGAGATTCACGTCCAGGAACCCCCCCCCCCCCAGGGACTCACCTCCCAGCCCCCCCCCCAAGAACCACCCCTCCGTGACCCCCAAATATTTTCAGAATATTCCCTTGTGGTCCAATGGACCCCGACAGACCCTCCCCCCCTCACACCCCCTCCCAGACCAGCAAAGAATTACTTGGTAGCTAGTGACCCCCTTCCCTCCCCTCCCTGTACCTTAACAAGTTGGAGGCAGGAGGGCAGAAGCAACACCTCCTCTCTCCTGCCTCGGGCCCATCTGGAGCAAAATGTCGGCACCCAGCCCCTGCCCAGTGCATTCTGGGATACACTGGGTGGTGCTAAGCACCATACAAGCAGTTTTTTCCTTATGTGGTGCTTAGCCCAACCCAGTGACATAGAGGGGCATAATCGAACGATAACGCCTATCTCCATGGGCGTTTATCTCCGAGAACGGGTCCGTGAAGGGGCGGAGCCAACCGTATTTTCGAAAAAAATAGACGCCCATATGTTATTCGCTACTTTGTGAGCTGGGCGTTTTTGTTATTCAGTGATAATGGAAAATGAAAGCGCCCAGCTCAAAAACGAATACATCCAAGGCATTTGTTCGTGGGAGGGGCCATGATTCGTAGTGCACTAGTCCCCCTCACATGCCAGAACACCAACCGGGCACCCTAGGGGGCACTTTTACAAAACAAAAAAAAAAGGTAAAAGAGCTCCCAGGTGCATAGCACCCTTCCCTTGTGTGTTGAGCCTCCCAAATCCCCCTCAAAACCCACTGCCCATAAGTCTACACCATTACTATAGCCCTAAGGGGTGAAGGGGGGGGCACCTACATGTGGGTACAGTGGGTTTGGGGGGGTTGGACGACTAACGCATTAAGCAGCACAATTGTAACAGGTAGGGGGGGGATGGGCCTGGGTCCACCTGCCTGAAGTCCACTGCACCCCCTAATAAGTGCTCCAGTAACCTGCATACTGCTGCCAGGGAGGTGGGTATGACATTTGAGGGTGAAAAGAAAAAGTTGTGAAACGTCATATTTTGTGCTGGGAGGGGGTTTGTGACCACTGGGGAAGTCAGGGGAGGTCATCCCTGATTCCCTCCAGTGGTCATCTGGTCATTTAGGGCACTTTTTGGGGCCTTATTCGTGGAAAAACAGGGTCCAGGAAAAGTGCCCTAAATTCTCGCTAAAATCGCATATTTTTCTTCCATTATCGGCGAAAGGGCGCCCATCTCTGTTCGCCCGATAACCACGCCCCAGTTCCGCCTTCGACACGCCTTCGACACGCCCCCGTCAACTTTGTCCGCATCCGCGACGGAGTGCAGTTGAAAGCGTCCCAAATTCGGCTTTTGATTATACCGCGTTATTCGTTTTTGTGAGATAAATGCCCATCTCCCGATTTAGGTCGGAACTTGGGCGTTTTTCTCATTCGATTATAAGCTGGATAGTAACATAGTAAATGACGGCATATAAAGACCTGTACGGTCCATCCAGTCTGCCCAACAAGATAAACTCATTTTACATGGTATGTGATTGGTATGTGATACTTTATATGTATACCCGAATTTGATTTGTCCTTGCCTTTCTCAGGGCACAGACCGTAGAAGTCTGCCCAGTACTGTTCTTGAACTAAGTTCTGAAGGTAACATAGAAGCCCCTTAAAATTTACACTCCAGTCCATCCCTATCTATTCAGTCACGATCAGGGCATAGACCGTAGAAGTCTGCCCAGCTCCAGTTTTGTTTCCAATTACCGGCGTCGCCACCCAATCTCCGCTAAGATTCCACGGAACCATTCCTTCTAAACAGGATTCATTTACGTTTATCCCACGCATGTTTGAATTCCATTACCGTTTTCATCTCCAGTGCATCCCAGAATGCTCTGGGCAGAAGCTGGGTGACACCATTTTGTTCTGAGCAGACCTGAGGGAGGTATAGAGAGGGGGTGGGTGGGTGCTTTGACTGGACCACCAGGTAGATCTTTGCTGATCCAAAAGGGGGTGCAGGGGAGTCAGGTCTGGGAGGGGGTTCTTCACTGAACCACTAGGTCAATTTTGCCTGGAGGGGCTCGGTTGGGGTCCACTGGACCACCAGAGAATATTTTTAAAATATTCAGGGGGTCGCGGGGGGGTGCCCTGGAGGGGTCAGTGGTAGAGACCTGCACGGGAACGGGGTTCCCGCGGGGATGGAAGCAGTTCTGCGAGGATCCCATGGGGACGGAGGTACTTCCTGCAGGGTTCCCTTGGGGACAGAAGCAGTTCTTGTGTGGTTCTCGTGAAAGTGTATGCTGCACTTGCGCCAGCCTTTCACCTACTGAGTACCAAGTTCTTTGAGTGCTGTCTCCTCCTCCTCCTTGCTTTAACAGCACAGATGCAGAAAGTCTCCATTAAGAAGGTAGTAGAGATACAAATGGTGATGAAATTCAAAAAGGCGTGGGATGAACACAGAAGATCTCTAATTAGAAAATGGAAGTTATAAAAAAACCTAAACTTAAATGGTTGCTTGTGTGTGGATATGTCGAGTGGCACTTAGATGGCGACTCTGGCTGTGATAAACTAGGACTGATACCGGGAGACCTGTACGATCTGTGTCTCATATATGGCAATCTGGTTTAGGATGGGCTGGAAAGGGTTTAGACAGCAACTTTAGTGGCTGGAACATGAAGACAGTGTTGGACAGACTTTTACGGTCTGTGTCCTGCAAATGAGAAGATGAATAGGCTGGAGTGGGCTTTGAGGGCAACTCCAGCAGTTGGAACATAAGGGTAGGGCCAGGCGGACTTCTATGGTCTATGTCGCAGAAACGTCACAGAAAGACCATAATCAAGTACATAATATCACATTCATTGTTGACTTAAGCATGAATTGATAATGATTGTGACTATTGGGCAGACTGGATGGACCGATCCGGTTTTTATCCGCTGTAATTTACTATGTTACTATTAATCCTCTCTGCTCCCGGGCTGATGTGCAGATCTCAGCTCCGACATAGGCATGAGCATCAGATGTAACCTGACCTACTGGCGCATGCATATGGTGATCTCTTAGCACACAGTGCCAGTGAATCAGAAAAGCCTTACATGTGTGCACCAGAGTGTTCCAACTTCCATTCCTTCCTTGCCTGCAGTGCTGTGGCTCAAACCCAGAGAGAGACTGAGAGAGTCGACAGCAGGTTTTTTTATGTACCATTAAATTCTTGCAGGACTGGGTGAGGACAGGTTAAATTTTTGCGGGGTTGGGCTAGATTCCCCACAGGGATGGGCGGGGATGGGTTAGATTCCAGTGGGAACTGGTTGGATTTCTTCCCCCTGCAATTCTCTAGTCAGTGGTCAATCTAGGTTACAAGTACCTGACAAGATCCCAAAACAGTATAATAGATTTTTTGCTCTTTAACCTAGAAATAAGCGGTGGATTTTCCCCAAGTATATCTTAATAATGGCATATGGATTTTTCTTTTAGGAAGTTATCCAAACCTTTAAAAAAAAAAAACCTGCTAAGCTAACTGCTTTTACCACATTCTCTGGCAATGAATTCCAGAGTTTAATTACACATTGAGTGAAAAAAATATTTTCTCCGATTTATTTTAATTTACTTAGTAGCTTCATTGCATGGCCCCTTAGTCCTAATATTTTTGGACAGAGTAAATAAGTCCACCCATTCCATTCCACTCCACTCATTATTTTATAGACCTCTATCATATTTCTCTCAGCCGTCTCTTCTCCAAGCTGAATAATCCTAGCCGCTTTAGCCTTTCCTCAAAGGGAAGTTGTCCCATTCCTTTTACCATTTGTGTCACCCTTCTCTGTACTTTTTCTAGTTCCACTATATTCTTTTGAGATAGGTATTATTAGAAAAAGAAAACAAAAATGAGGATGTTATAGTGCCTTTGTATCACTCCATGGTGCAACCTCACCTCAAATATTGTGTTCAATTCTGGTCACCACATCTCAAAAAAGGTATAGTGGAATTAGAAAAGGTACAGAGAAGGGTGATGAAAATGATAAAGGGGATGGGAAGATTTCCCTATGAAGAAAGGCTGAAGTGACTAGGGCTCTTCAGCTTGGAGAAAAGACAGTTGAGGGGAGATATGATAGAGGTCTATAAAATAATGAGTGGAGTGGAATGGGTAGACGTGAATCATTTGTTTACTCTTTTCAAAAATACTAGGACTAGGGGGCACGTGATGAAGCTACAAAGCAGTAAATTTAAAACAAATTGGAGAAAACCTTTCTTCACTCAACATATAATTAAACTCTGGAATTCATTGCCAGAGAATATAGTAAAAGCAGTTAGCTTAACAGAGTTTAAAAAAGGTTTGGATGGCTTCCTAAAGGAAAAGTCCATAGACCATTATTAAAATGGACTTGGGGAAAATCCACTGCTTATTTTTAGGATAAGCAGCATAAAATGTATTGTACTTTTTTAGGATCTTGCCAGGTACATGCGACCTGGATTGGCCACTGTTAGAAACAGGATGCTAGGCTTTATGGACCTTCAATCTGTCCCAGTATGGCAATACTTATGTACTTATGAGATGCAGTGACCAGAATTACACACAGTATTTGAGGTGCATTTACACCATGGAGTGATACAAAGGCACTATAACATTCTCATTTTTGCTTTCCATTCCTTTCCTAATAATACCTAACATTCTATTTGTTTTCTTAGCCGCCGCTGCACACTGAGCAGAGGGTTTCAAAGTTTCATCAACGATGATACCTAGATCCTTTTCCTGGTCGGTGGTTCCTAATGTGGAACCTTCCATCACATAGCTATAGTTTGGGTTCCTGTTTCCCACATGCATCACTTTGCACTTGCTCAAATTAAATGTCATCTGCCATTTGGATACCCAGTTTCCCAGTCTTGTAAGGTCCTCTTGCAATTTTTCACAATCCACTAGCGATTTAACAACTTTGAATAACTTTGTGTCATCAGCAAATTTAATTACCTTACTAGTTATTCCCATCTCTAGATCATTTTTAATATGTTAAAAAGCAGCGGTCCCAGCACAGACCCTTGGGGAACCCCACTATCTACCCTTCTCCATTGAGGATACTGACCATTTAACCCTACTCTCCTTAACCAGTTTTTAATCCACAGTAAAGCATTACCTCCTAACCCATAACTCTCTAATTTCCTCAGGAGTCTTTCATGAGATACTTTTGTCAAATGTCTTTTGAAAGTCCAGATACACATTATTTATGATGTGATACCCACCACCGAGCCTTCTCAGGAGTAGCCCCCATGCTCTGGAATTTACTTCCAGAGGGGCTAGGTATAACTCGAGACTACCTCTACTTCAGGAAGCAGGTGAAGGCTTGGCTCTTCTCCCCAAGTCTTTTAATACATAGGGTGACTGACTATACACTCACTCTGCACCTGGACTGGCTTGCTACACACACTGTAACTTAGATCAGTTCCTTACCTCTTGCTTAACTGTACAACGAACTTGCCTTGGGTTTAACTCACCATCAAATTATCCCAACTGACTCTCTACCACGTATCTTATTCCCATCATAGATCTGCTCTTGGTCCCTCAGCTATATGGTAAGCCCTATTGTAGAAAATCTTTAGCATCATATCTATATTAGTTGAATGTTCTAATACATGCTTATTAGGTGTATCATTAGTATTATGCTAACATTGTATTATATCTCTGGTATTTGAATTCCAGTGTTGTTAGATGTGTGTATTTTTGATACTGTTTCATGGTAGTTTCTATTAGGTTACAATTTACTGTTTTCAAGTTTACCTCATTTATTGTATTTGTTTATTCTTGGTTATTTTACTATCGTTATGCTGTTAACAAAATTATAAGTTTTATGTTAAACTGTACCTACTGTATACCACCCACCTTGGGTGAATCTCTTCATAAAGGTGGTTAATAAATTCCAATAAATAAAAATTAATCGGCTCACCTTTATCCACATGCTTAGTCACCCCTTCAAAGAAATGGAGTAGATTAGAAAGGCAAGATTTCCCTTCACTAAATCCATGTTGGCTTTGTCTCATTAATTCGTGCTTATGTATATGTTCTGTAATTTTGTTCTTTATAATAGTCTCTACCATATTGCCTGGCACCGATGTCAGGCTCACCAATCTATAATTTCCCAGATCACCTCTGGAACCCTTTTTTAAAATGGGTGTTACATTGGCCACGCTCCAGTCTTCTTGTACCATACTTGATTTTAAAGATAAATTACATATTACTAACAATAGTTCTGCAAGTTCATTTTTCATTTCTATCAGTACTCTGGGATATGCACCTTACAGTCCAGGTGATTTGCTATTCTTCAATTTGTCAAATTGCGCCATTACATCTTCCAGGTTTACAGAGATTTGATTCAATTTCTCTGACTCGTCAGCATTGAATACCATTTGTGACATTGGTATCTCTCCCACATCTTCCTTGGTGAAGACTGAGGCAAAGAATTCATTTAATCTCTTCGTTATGGCCTTGTCTTCCCTGAGTGCCCCATTTACCTCTCTGTCATCTAGTGGTCCAACTGATTCTTTTGACGGCTTCTTGCAAAACATCAGCCACAGGGTGAGTGCTAGTAAAACATTTTGCATCTAGATAAAATCTTTACACTACAGTACTTAGCCATATGTTTACCAGCATATCAAAGAAAATAGAACTTTGAACCAGCCAAAGATATTGCAGGTATTCACACGGCCAAATATAGCCGCCAAACTTGCGCTGAAATCAGTGGGTAGCTGGTTATATAGCAGCTAGCTGCTAACCGCAAATTTTCAGCGGGTCATAGCCAGCCATGTCCTGCTGAAAATGCGCAGATAGCTGGTTATGGGGCATTTAACTGGCCAGGTGCCATTCCTGGCCAGTTAAATGCTTTTGAATATTGGGGGAATTATTTATTATCATGGACTGTGAGAAAACAATCATTTCAAACTGTGTAAAATAATAAACCATCTACATAGCCAGAGCTCATTTCTGTTCTGTTTTCCTTGATTATTCATCCTGCAGCAAAAAAAGAAGATTATGATATATGCTGGCAGCAGGAGTTCCAAGCAAGTAACAGGCAATATGTGTCGGTTTCGGCCGCACATGGGACCTCTGTTGCCAGTAGGTAGAAAGACACAATCAGAATTCCTTGTCCAAGCTCGATATCAATGTAAACTTTGTTGATCACTGAAGCTGTTTCCTGGTTCTTGAGTAAGTCTCGAAAAAATCTGCCTCTGATTCTTCTTGTTTTGGATGTTTTGTTGGCAATTGGCTTAACCTTGACTACAGTTTGACCTGCTGTCAGTATTCACAATCTGTTTGTGGCACTGTTACACCCTTTGACTGTAATCTAAATGACTTTTCAGCCTTGGATCCAGCAATGTTGCTGCCAAGTGTGTCTCTGTAAGTGTTAAATAGCAATCCAGGTGATCTGCAAAATGATTCTTTAAGGATACTATCATATGGCTGAACTTGCAATTGTCAGATCCAATCATCAATTGCATATAATTTGGTCAAGAACTACTTGTTTGCACCTGGTTCAGTGGCAATTGTATGCAGCACCTCTATATTCTCTGCCACATATTTCAGTGTCAGTAGAACTATGTTTCACCGAGTTGACACACACTGCTTGAGCGCTTTCTTCACTGAATAGTTGACTTTCGTTCGTTTTGTGAGTGTAACCACCTCCTTGCACAAAGTTATAAGCTTGCTTACCTCACTAGGGAGGTCATTCGGATCAACATCAGTTTTGATGGTTAGAGTCCATGAGAGAGAGGAGATGAGATTATGACCTGCTCAACCTATCCAGACCTCATCTTGAAATGCTGCTTTCTTATTAGCTGCATTATCAGTCGCATAGATGAGATTAGCTCGGTGGAAATTATACTCTGCCAAAATGCTCGAAACAAATCCAAGTTTCCAAGTTTATTTTATATTTCCTACCCCACCCTTTGGGATCTTTCAGGGCAGTTTACAGTCCAAAAGGAGAGAATGGAGAAGAAGAAGACAAATGCACACTGGAGAGGAGAGAGGATAGGAGGGAGTGAACTACAAATCCAAGACAGGAGAGAGGGTGAGAAAAGGAAGAGGGGGTGCTCTGCAAGAATCAGGACAGCATTCCCATTCACTTCCAATCCATCCCCTCCTATACCCATTCACTTTTGATCCATCCCCACGGTAGTAATGACTTTTTTGTCCCCATCCCCACAGATTCCCATGGATTTCTGTTGGTTTCCCATTGTCCCCATCCCCACACACACTTCTAGTCTAGGCTGTCATTATTTCAGTCTTAGGGGGGGGAGTATACATCTTATTCACAGGAAGATTGGCCTCAGTCATTATATTCAGATACTCCAGGTAATAAAAATGGGGAAATAAACATGTTTTGCCATGACATTTCCATCACTTTAGGAATGTTTAAGAGGTGAAGGTATACAGCTTAATTTTCCAGCTGGTGCATCTTACAATGAGCAAGCCTCCTATTTTGTATTATGGCTATCTTAACATTTTTTCACTTCTTTAACATCTTTTTCCAACTGTTGTCCAACTTCTCCAGTCTTTCCAAGTGCTCCCTT
Source organism: Microcaecilia unicolor (assembly GCF_901765095.1). Taxonomy (NCBI): domain Eukaryota; kingdom Metazoa; phylum Chordata; class Amphibia; order Gymnophiona; family Siphonopidae; genus Microcaecilia; species Microcaecilia unicolor. Next base: position 223,395,078 of record NC_044032.1, on the reverse strand, counting down.
GAGCAGATTTATATGCCAATTAATTAACTTTCTGTACCTAGAAACTAATATCTGTGGCAAAATTGGTCATCAAGGGTCACCACCAGAGACTTGAGAAGAGGAAAGTCTATTTCCTGGCCAGTTTTAGAGGGGAGGTTACTCTTCAGAAACTCCGGGGCTCAAACTTCAACAATGGGCTAGAATCCATATTTATTTGAAGTAGGTCTGGTCAGACAAAGCTGATTAATTTCTTTAACTAGCTGGCCAGATTTATAGTATATTGAGTGGAGGGCACTACAGTGGAGGATTAGCCTAATGGCCAGATTTAGGCTGAGAACCAGGGGAACTTGGTTCAGTTCGCACTGTGGCTCCATGTGATCTCGGGCAAATCACTTTCCCTCCATTGCCTCAGGTACAAAAACTTAGATTGTAAGCCCACTAGAACAGAGAAAGTACCTGCATATAATAAATGTAAATCACTTTATTGTCCACAGAAAGGTAGTATTTCAGCTCCATGACCCCCTAGTGTGATTAGATACAGTAAAACCTTTTAACACAGATGTATATAGGCAGTGCTTTTTTAGTAGGAAAAAAGGTACCGGTACTCATATAGGGCAACCTTGGGGGCAGGGTCACATTCAGCTGCCTGCCCTGCGTTGGCACAGGAGTCCTTCTCTCTGGTGCACCCCGCCCCCTTTACTGCAACTTCATTTTTCCACAGGGGTGTAGCAGAGAGAAGGACTCTTGGGCCGACACAGGGTAAGCAGCTGAATATGAAACGCTGCTGCTGTTAGTGCTTCAAAGGGGAAAATCAGGTTGAAAGGTACACGAGAGGGGGAAGAGAGAGAGAAGCTCAGGACAGCTGCCGCTGGATGCGGAGGAGGAGGCGGTGGCAGGGGGAGGAAAGAGAGAAGGAGCAGCTCAGGACAGCTGCTGCTGGAGGCTTGCTTGTGGGGAGCAAGTGAAAAAAGGTGCGGGTACCGGCACAAAAAAAGCCCTGCATATAGGTGACTTAGAAATAAACTGAGCATCTAGTAACTGACTGGGTGAGAAACTGCTTGAGTGGGAGACACAAAAGGTAGTGGCATATGGAGTTGACTCTGAGGAAAAAACGTTACCAATGCTGTGCTGCAGGGATTGATCCTTGGTTCAGACCTTTTTAACATTTGTGTGAGCAATGTTGCAGAATGATTACTGGGTAACATTTACGTCATTGTGAATGATACCAAAATCTGCAATATGGAAGATACCCTGGAAGATGTGGCTAACAAGAGGAGAGATCTAGCAAAACTTCAAGAATGGTCTTCTCTGTACAAGGCCCAGAACTTTGGAACCAGCTCCCAGAACACGTTAGATCACAAGCTTCTTTGGAACGGTTTAATTTAAGACAGAGCTCAAAACCTACCTCTTTTTGGAGGCGTTCCATTGCCCTTTATAGCCTCATGCATAGGCCCTGGCACCACTTGGCTTTGAGATTCACTCCTCCTAATGTTTTTCTCTACACCTCTATTCTGTCATGAATATTGTAGTTCTCCCCCTTTCCCCCTCTCTCTGTGTCGTTGTTGTCTTCTCCCTCTTTCCCTCTTCTATCTTTTTTTTTAGTCTGTAAGCCACTTAGTTGTTTTTTGCTGATAGGCAGGATAGCAAGTCCTTAGTAAACCTGAAACTTGAATTTGGCAACTAAAGGATCAGGGATTTGTTATACCACTTCTTTGTGGTACAAGCAAAGCAGGTTATATTTGTTATATATGCAGGTACTTTCTATGTTCCTAGGGGGCTCACAATCTAAGTTTTTTTGTACCTGAGGCAATGAAGAGTTAAATGAGTTGCCCAGAGTCACAAGGAGCTACAGTGGAAATCAAACCCAGTTCCCTAAGTTCTTAGTCCATTGCACTAACCATTAGGTTACTCTTCCACACTAAGGTGTCAGAAGCTAGGATGTCATGTTAAAAAATGCAGGCTACAAAAGCCTAAGGGAGCATTACAGTATAGGGGAAGACTGCACTTTGGGGGGCAGGGTGGGGGGGGGGTGATTGCATAGGATGATCTTAAGGTGACCAAACAGGTACAAAAGATGGCAGCAAAATCCAGAAGGATATTTGAGTGCATAGGGACAGGAATTGCCATTAGAAGGAAGGTGTGACCTCATTTGGAGTAATCTGTGCAGTTCTGAAGACCTCATCTTCAAAAAAGATATAAACAGGATGGAGTTAGTCCAGAGGGCAGCTACTAAAATGTTAAGTAGTGTTCATCATAAAGCATATGAGGACATAGTTAAAGAAAGGTGAGGCAGGAGAGAAATGATAGAGATATTTAAATATCTCTTTAGCATAAATGGACAGGAAGTGGGGACTCTTTCAATTGAAAGGAAACTCTGAAATGAGAGGTCACAGGATGAAGGTAAAAGTAAGTAATCTAAGGCAATATTTCTGTATGGAAATCATGAAGGATGCACGGAACTGAGGTTGTGGAGATAAGGATTGTATCTAAATTCAAGAAAGCATGGGACAAGCACTGAAGATTTCTAAGGGGGTGCAAAGGAATTATTTAAATTTAATTTAATTGCAGTGCTTATAGTCCACTTAACTGTCAGTCACAGTAAACGTTAAATACAATAGAAACATAATAAAATATAAATCATAGAGTAACAAAAAATTAAGAATACAAAACATAAAATCCAAATAAATAAATATCAGCAATTAGTTCAACAAATATTTTCAGAACAACCAAGTCTTTAGTGATCATTGAAAGTGCATATAATTTATTTCCCTTAGATAAGATTGGTAAGTTATTCCATAGTTCAGAGCCCTTACCAAATAGAGTCTTTACATGTACTCACTAAGTGGCAAAGGGTTAAAGTAGGTCTTGTTAACTGCAGTACTTGCAAAAATCGTAAATGTTGTGTCAAATGGTATACAGACACCAAACCCACTAAGGGGGTCTTTTACTAAAGCATAGCTCGAGTAATCTGCAGCAGGGCTCATAGGAATAAAATGGACCCTGTGGCAGATAACTTGAGCTAAGCTTGAGTAAAAGACCCCCTAAGTAACTTGGACTCAGATCATATGCAATCTTAAAGAAAGATAAGCACTTTAAAATCAGTCCTTGCTTGGACAGGGAGCCAGTGTAATTGATATAAATATTGCATAGCATGATCAAATCTCCCACCTTCTAAAGTCAATTTCACAGCAACATTTTGTATCACCTGCAATTTTTGTAACTTTTACTGGTAAACCTAATAAACATATATTACAATAATCTAATAATGAGAGAATAGATGAGAACAGAGAGTCTTAGTAGCTGGTATGGATAGGCAGACTGGATAGGTCATATGCTCTTTATCTTCAGTCATTTTATGTGTTTCTTTAATGGTAGAAGACAATCCAGAGGGGTAAGTGAGATCTTATTGCCTGGTAGGTCAAGTGCTCCTCTGCCTGATTCCTTATTTGGTCTAACTGCCTCCAAGTTGCGGGGTGTTTGTCTAATAAAGCTGTTCAGCTTCTGTTGAACCAAGACAGGGATAGAGTTCTCAGAAGGATAAATCCTCAGGTTACCTTTCTTCTTATCTGGCATAATTACCAAATTGTGTCACAGGTAATAAAAATGGGGAAATAAATCAGGATCAGCAGGAGAAACGCTCAGCTCAACACACTACCTCACATTACCGGCTTAATTACTCCCTATGAGCTGAGTACTTTTATCCAAAAGACAGGTAGTTTGGAAATGGAAAAGTGTTTGAAGGCATTTAATTCTGAAGTCCCTAAGTGGTGTTCGAAACAGCTGCAACTCCATCTTCCTCCTCCCACCCCCCACCAAGCTTAAATTTTCACAATTCAATTTTATTTAATATACCTATGCCACAAAATAGCTTAGAAAATTAGCTTTAAGACCTGAGAGTACAATATATCCACGGGCCTAGAAGCAATTTGGGCTGTTTAAAAACTGCCTCAATAATTTGAATGTAACTTCAGTTGTCCTTTTTGGGAAAAGAATTGATTTATCTACAGTTCTGGAACACGATACGGTTATAACAAGTTAACATTTTTATCTAAGAGTGTATTAATGGAAAGTCGTGAACTGAAGATGTCTGATTGTTCTCTACTAGATTTTTAAAATTAAAATATGATATTTCATGACTCTACTTCCTTCATCTTTTGTGAATGCATTGTCAATATTCTATGCTCACTAATTCCATGTATGAGTCTTTCTAAATTTAAAAAATATATTAGTGAAGTGCTCATGAAAACTGCTAAGCAAACAGCACTGAAAACTAATGTCATCCTTTTATCTATTAGCAAAGTATTAGAAAATATGAAAGTGCACGATTCCCCATGGTTCTTATGGGGCTCTATTTATTAAAGTGTGTGAGAACTTCTAATGCAAAGTGGGGTAGGGAATAGGCGGGTGATAAGCAGTGACTGCAGGTTTTAGTTACCGCATACAGGTTTTAGGTACCGCATACAGTTCAAGCTTCTCCTACTAACCTACAAATGCACTCGATCTGCAGCCCCTCCTTACCTCTCTACCCTCATCTCCCCTTACGTTCCTACCCATAACCTCCACTCTCAAGACAAATCCCTCCTCTCAGTACCCTTCTCGACCACCGCCAACTCCAGGCTCAGCCCTTTCTGCTTCGCTTCGCCTCACCCCATGCTTGGAATAAACTCCCTGAGCCCATACGCCAGGCCCCCTCCCTGTCCATCTTCAAATCCTTGCTCAAAGCCACCCTCTTCAATGTCGCCTTTGGCACCTAACCACTACACCTCTATTCAGGAAATCTTGACTGCCCCAACTTGACATTTCGTCCTTTAGATTGTAAGCTCCTTCGAGCAAGGACTGTCCTTCTTTGTTAAACTGTACAGTGCTGCGTAACCCTAGTAGCGCTCTAGAAATGTTAATTAGTAGTAGTTAACGTGGAGATAGTTATCTCCAGCCCAATATTCAGTGCTATTTAACCAGCCAGGAACAGCTCCTGGCCATTTAAATAGCACTTAACCAACTATCTGCAAATATTCAGCGAGAGATAGCCGGCCTATCTCCTGCTGAATAATCACGGTCAGCACATAGGACTAGATTCTATATACGGCGCCTAGAAAATCTGTGCAGAAAACATTTCCGCCTAAGCGTATACTACAAGTGCCTTTGATACCGTTGATCACAATATTCTTTTAAATATTCTTGACTATTACGGAATCTGTGGAGTTGTCCTGAAATGGTTTTCTGACTTCTTAAGATCTAGGTCGTATCAAGTCAAGCAATCAAGTGTAATTTCTTCCACTTGGTCTCCTGGCTGTAGGGTCCCTCAGGGTTCCCCTCTTTCCCCATGTTGTTAACATTATGATATTCTCCTTGTCATCTTTTAGAAAAACATGGTCTTTCAACATACATATATGCTGATGATGTCACCATTTATATCCCATTCTCTAAGGAATGACTTGACATAACTCACATAATTAGTCTAGGGATAAAATTTATGGAATCATGAGCTTCTAATTTCAAACTGAAACTTAACATGGATAAAACTATGTTCCTAATAATAAACTAACCTCACCATCCTAGAATCTTAGCACCTTTAACTATAAGAACAAAACCTATTCCCTTGGAGTCATCAATGAAAATCTTGGGAGTCCAAATAGATTGTTCCTCACCCTTGAAAACCAAGTCTCTAAGTTGACCTCGAGTGTCTTTCACTCATTTGGGAAGGCTAAAGAGATTGAGGCCCTTTTTCTCTATCTGTCTTTCAAAGTTTGGTTTCAATCCTTGTCCTCATCATATTGGACTATTGCAATTCATCTATGCTAGACTTAAAGATGGTCTGTTCTCAAAAAATTTGAAACAGCTCAAAATACTGCTGTTCGTCTTATATGTAGATCTCCTCACTTCACCAAAGTCACTCCTCTTTTATATGAGCTACATTGGTTACCAATAAGAGATAGAATATCTTTGAAATTATGTGTTTCATTCATCAAATCCTGTTTGGTCAAGCCCCATCATATATGAATAATCCTATTGAATTACCCCCTCGTAATGCTGTTTCTTCATCTAGAGAATATCTTATCTTACATTTCCCTATCTGTAAGAATGTGGTATATAAAACAATTCACTCTGCTAATTTCTTTTATCAAGGCACCAAAATTTGGAGTCAATCAAATTTACAGATGATTACCTAACTTTCAGAAGTCTTCTAAAAACACATTTCTTCAGTCTGGTCTTTCTAAATGCAAAGAACTCTGTTTGAATTTACCCACATCCTTTTCTTAATCTTGTTGCATCCTTTTTTTCCCATCTAATCCTGCCTAATTATGCTTTCACCTATCCACCCTTAATTATTTGTTTGTCCTTGAGATAGTCTAAATCCCTTGTTACTTCACATGTATTAATTTGCTTCTTGAAATTATTGTAATTTGTGTTATGTTGTGTACATTATTATGTTCTATTCCCTTTTTGTTTGTTTGTAAGCCACATTGAACTTGGGTTTATTTCGGGTTAATGTGGGGTATAAATATTATGAATAAATAATAAATAAATAAGGGGCACCTATATTTAGGTGTGGTATATAGAATATGTTTAATTGATATCCTAGCGCCTAAAACTGCGCACCGCCATTTATACCAATGAAAATGTGGCCTAAATCCCAGTGCATAGATTTAGGCGCATTGGGCCATATTTTATAACTATCTGTATAAATTTTGGAACACCAATTTTCCCATCCCCTTTTGCCAGCGCACATTAGAATTTAGGCACAGTACATTACAGAATACCCTTGTCAGGTTATTTGCATAAATTCTAATTATTGTCAATTAGTGTTCATTATTGTTTGTTAAGTGCTGTTAACAACGCTGATTAACTTGTTAAGCCAATTAAGTAACACATGCTGTTACAGAATCCAGGGGGATAGCGGTTAACTGGCTATATCGCGCAATATAGTTGGCTAGGCATGAATATTCAGTTCATCACCAGCTAAGTTTGGCAGCCAAATCAGGCAACCCAAAGAACAGGCCTATCTTTGGCTGCTATATGCTTAACCAGCCAGTGCTGAATATTGACTTGGCCGATTAAAATTTAAACTGACCAAAATAATGTGAATATTCTATGCCGCCACCGGAAATGGCCGGGCATTGATTATCTGAGCTCACCGCTGACCGTGGAGTTAGCCGGGCTGCCTCCTTTGGTCTGAATATCAGCCCCCACATGTTACCTGCTATGTGGCAGGTGACACACAGCAGTTAATGTGTCCTCAGTAGGAGGAACCATTTGCAATATGTTATCTGCAGTGTAATTAATGAGCGATAAGTCTATTGTCTCTGCATTTACCGTGTGGAAAGATGCTAGGAACTCCAAGAGTTAAGGCATAGGTGTTGCCGATACTGCACACTAATTGTGGCAGTTAAAGGGCAGTTCTGTAATAGGGCACCTGGTAGATGCCTATTCTATCAAGAAACATAGAGGTGTATTTTCAAATCACTTAGACTTACAAAGTTCCGTAGTAACCTATGGAACTTTGTAAGTCTAAGTGCTTTGAAAATGAGCCCCATAGAGGCCTACATTCCTTTACTCAATAGTACCTGATTGGGTATATACATACATATGTACTTATATCAGCCATAGAGCTAATATATCTGCACACTCTAAATGTCGCATATACATGTGTAATTTACAGTATGCTGTAAGTGGAAGCCCCATTCATGCCCCCTCCCTCCTTGCATGTATGTGTTATGTCAGTTAAGTGCATATTTCCAGAATAATGCTTAGTCAGAAATTTGTCAGTTATATGCAGATGTGCGCAAGGCCGCCGAGAGGGAGGGCAGGGGGGCAAACTTTCCCGGGCCGGGGCATCGCGGAACCTGGAAGTTACATCAGACGAGGATGGGACACAGGGAGGGAAGGCCATAAGAGACGCGATCTGCGACTGCCACTTTGAATGAAGGGGGGCCTGGAGCCGTGGAGGCAGGCAGGTGAGACCGCAGACTGCAGCGGCGGGGGGAGCGATGGGGTGGGCAGCAGCGGCGGGGGGAGTGACAGGGAGCGGCAGCGGCGGGGGAGCAGAGGTGGGGCAGCGGGGGTGGGGCGGAGGCGGGGTAGCCTTGCCCCGGGCCCTACCTAGTCTCTCGGTGGCCCTGGATGTGCATATATATATGCCATTATTCTGCACACTTTCACTTGTAATGGTCACATAAATGTTAGCACCTGTGTTATAGTATTGCCCTCATAATCTGCAGTAACTGCAGAACGATAGGAAACAGGATCTAATGCTGTGTCCTTCAATGCAACGCCCGGGGCCCAGTGGAAGACCTCATTATGTATTTTTTTCTGCTCTTTACCCAAGTTCATGACAGAAAAGGGGAAGTGGATGGGAGGAAGAGCCAAATGCTTGAAGGACAAGGTATTTCTCATAGAGTGGAGCTGGAGGAGTAGCCTAGTAGTTAGTGCAGCAGCCTGAGAATCTGGGGAACCGTGTTCAATTCCCACTGCAGCTGCTTGTGACTCTGGACAAGTCACTTAATTCGTCCATTGCTCCAGTATATAATATATATACCTGTATATAATATATAAACTGCTTTGATTTTAACCACAGAAAGGCAGTTTACAAATCCCCCCCCCCCCCCCCCCAAATAGACAGAATGTATTTGGAAATGCCCATCTCCTTGAGGATACACACAATAAAAAGTTTGAAGGTAGGCTAGCGGGGTGGATGTCATTGACATACGCTCAGTGGTGTGCTGGAGCGGGTTCTCACAGGCTCGCAAGAGCCGTTTGTTAAGTTTTAAGAATTTTGGGAGCCAGTTGTTAAAGTAGGCCTCCCCATGGCTACTTTAACAACTGACTCCCAAAATGTGGGCTTGGGCCCCTTCCTGAATTCTCTTTTACTTTGCTGGCAGTGATGCTGGCCCCACCAGCCAAGTAAATAGACTGCTGCTGCTCCTTGTTTCTGACTCTGAGCATCAGGCTGGGACTTTTCATGCAAGCGCAAGAAGGTTCCCTCATGCTGCTCAGAGCCAGAAACAAGCAGCAGAGAATGGTGGCAGTCCATTTATTGACTGGTGGGGCTCGGCAAAAGTGTGCCTAGCGTGCCCGCATAAGGGAGGGGAGAGAGAGGCATGTATCCCCCCCCCCCCCCCAAAAAAAAAAAAAATTTCAGGGCCAGTTATGCCCAGAGAGAGAGCCCATTGTTAAAAATTTACCAGCACACTCCTGCATACGCTGATCAGCAGTGTTGAGGCCTCACGTGGGAAGATATTTGCTGGCTCTCCTTCAGTTCATTTGGATACAAAGTGCCCCGACTTAAAAATTTGTGAAGACCACTGGTCTAAAATGTGTATGTGAAAATGTACAGGTACTTTTTACATGCAAACCTTACATCAGTTTTCACAGAGCCATATTGAAAGCCACATTTTTGACAAAACAGAGAAATTTCCCCTGATGCAGTAAAATGCGAAACAGGGATTTCCTGTCCGGATGTGACAATTAACAGGCTCATTTTCGAAAGAGATGGATGTCCATATTTCGACATAAATCGGAACATGGATGTCCATCTTCCATGGACGTCCAAATCGGTATAATCCAAACCCAATTTTGGACGTCTCCAACTGCAGTCCGTCAGAAGGATGTCCAAATCTCAAGGGGGCGTGCCAGGGGGCGTGCCAGGGGTGTGTTCAAGGCAGGACTTGGGCGTTCCTAAGATATGGACACCTTTCAGCGATAATTGAACAAAACAAAGATGTCTAAGACTTAGATGTTTTGAGCTAGACCTGTTTTTATAAAAAAATAGCTGCAGCGGGAATTGAACTCACTCCCCCAGGATCAAAGTCTGCTGCACTAACCACTAGGCTACTCCTGTACTCCACATAAGAGGTGCCCCAAATGGCCAGATGACCACTGAATGGACTCGGGGATCACCTCCCCTTCCTCCCCAAATCACAAAACATTTTTTCAAACAGCACTTTCAAAAGGAAAAAATAGACTTTTTTTGTACAAAATGACCTTTCCTGTTCTGATTTTGGACATTTTACAAAAAACGTCCAAATTCAGACTTAGAAGTCATATCCAAAAATGCCCCTTGTGCATTTGACTTGCCCAAAGTCACAAGGAGCAGCAGTGGGAATTAAACCCATGTTGCTACAATCAAAGCCCGCTGCATTAACCATTAAACCACTCCTCCTCTGTTTTGGACATCCTACATTTGGATGTCTTTGTGTTCGAAAATGGCTGAAAAATCAAAGACGTCCAAATCCATTGTATTTTCAAAAACAAAAATAGACGTCCATCTTTTTTTGAAAATGACCTTTTCCCCGCCTCTGAATTTGGACATTTTACAAGGACGTCCAAATTCCAACAAAGATGTTTCTTTCGAAAATGCCCCTGTATATCTCTCTTTCTATTGAAAAGTTTGAGTGAGTATTTGTGGTTTCTTTATACACAATACTTTATCTTAGTTGTATCTTTTTGGCATTAATCTGCTTGCTTATTCTTTGCAGCTTTTTTGAAACAGATTTGGTGGCAGTTTTCAAAAGTTCCATTTCTGCACATAAAATTCAATTTTAGGCACAAACATACCTTTGATATTTACCTTCATATTCCTAAGGTAGAAATCTGTGCACTCTGCCTAAAAGCACAAGTTAGTAATTGCGTGTAGTCATGTGCCGGAAGAGCTTATCTTGCTAAATATATGCAAAAATCAGGGCTTTTAATTTTGCCATCTCTAAATTGTCCCTTATAAGCCCACCCATTTTTTCTGCGCCGCTAATCTAAACCAGTTGACTACTCCTGCTGTAGCTCATTTTAGATTACAAACTACTCGCAGCTTTTTTCTTCCTCGGTCCATCCATATGGAACTCATTGCCTTTTTCCTTCCATATGGAACAGCCCTACCCACAATGCAAAGCTGCATTAAAGACTCATCTATTCTCTAATGCCTTTCCTTCTCTTTAGCGTTGTAGTTTTGACCCGACAACAGACAGTTATGTCATAGTAACATATAGTAGCATAGTAAATGACAGCCATCCAGTCTGCCAAACAAGGTAAACTCTTTTTACATGGTGTGTGATACTTTATATGTATACCCGAGTTTGATTTGTTCTTGCCATTCTCAGGGCACAGATCATAGATGTCTGCCCAACATTCTTCTTGTACTAAAAGTTCTGAAGTTAATGTCAAAGCCCCTTGAAATTTACACTCAAGCCCATCCATATCTATTCAGTCATGATCAGGGCATAGACTGTAGAAGTCCGCCCAGCACTGGTTTCGCTTCCCAATTACCGGTGTTGCCACCCAATCTCCGCTAAGATTCCGTGGATCCATTCCTTCTAAACAGGATTCCTTTGTGTTTATCCCACACATGGTTGAATTTCATTACTGTTTTCATCTCTACCACCTCTCGCAGGAGGGCAATCCATGTATCCACCTGATTATTTTACCTTGGTTTTCTTTGCTTTTCTATTCTCTCCTTTCATTTGTCGTTGGCATTCCTTTTCCTGTTTCTGTATTATGTTTCTATATTTGATTGTTAACCGCTTCGACTTTACAAAAGGCGATATATCAAGACGCAGTAAACTAAACTAGTGAACTACCTCATCTGGAGTCTGACCCACCCAAGATACTGAAAACACTGGTTTACCAAAATGTAGGTGCACCCGCTTATGATAGGTCAATGGCTGGTGTAATTGGTGCACCTAAATGCACAATGCAACATGCGCAACTGCTAGTATTCTGTAAGTCACATATATTGCTTGACTGTCACCCTCACAGTTATATGCTAAGTGATTTTGGCGCATACTTTATAGAATATCAGCTGGCCTAGCATTCTATAAACCATAGGTTCCAAGCTCATGGTACATGTAACCCAAGGAGTACATGAGACATCAGCAGAAAGTCCCAGCCCCAACCGTGACATCCCCTCTTTCCTGCTGCCAACACTACCACGATTGCTGCCTCCCCAGCCCCAAATGCAACCTTTACCCTCTTGCCCACTGCCACTTCCGCAAGAATTGCTGCCTCCTAGTAGGAAAGATGCTTGGCATCCTTTCCCTCTAGGGGCCACTGCTAGCTCTTTTTGCCCCACCTCGCCAACACAGGAACATTACATCAGAGGGAGGTGGGACTGGCAGAGCTAGCAATGCACAGAGAAATGATCCAGTGCTTGTTTTCCTGCTGTTTTTACTGACCCAATAAGGCAACAAGAAGGTAAGCAAGAAGGAGGGGGGATAGAGAGAGAGAAACGGGGCCATGCTGGATGGGAGAAAAAGAAAGAAAGAGACAAGGCAATGCTGAATAGGAAGGTGAGGAGAGACAGCAAAAGAGAGAGAGAGAGCAATGCTGGTTGGCAGAAGAGAGGAACAGAGAGCAAGGAGATGCTCCATGGCTGGGGAGAAAGAGAGAGAGAGAGAGAGAGATGCAGCTTGAGAGGTGGAGAGAGAAAGCGGGAGAGAGGAGATGCTGCGTGGTAGGAGAAGAGAGAGATGAGATGCAGCAGGGCAGGTGAAAAGACAAAGAGAGATGAGTTGCAACAGGGCAAGGGAGGGAGAGAGAGGAGATGCTGCATGGCAAGGGGACAAAGGGAGAGAGATCAGAGATCAAGGGTACTTGGTTTGAAGAAGTTGAAAAATGCTGCTAGCGCCTAACAGGCACCAAGGTGTAGAATGAGGGGGATTTGCCTGCCTAGAGGCCTCTTCCGTACTCTCGTTCACTGGCTCGTCCTTTCACTTGGACTACTGCAGTGGGATATACGCTGGCTGCCCTGACTACTTGCTAAGAAAGCTCCAGACAGCCCAGAACACAGCTGCCAGACTAATGCTAGGCAAATCGTGCTTTGCCCATACACAGCCATTGCGTTTCGCACTGCACTGGCTCCCTGTCAAAGATCTCATCAGGTTCAAGATCTGTTCTTTAACGCATAAGATTGTATTTGGTGAGGTCCCAGAATACATGCTCAATCTGGTTGATCTACCCCCTAGAAATGCTCTGCCGTCGTCGCGCAGCTACCTCTGTCTTCACTATCCCAGCAGCAGGAAAGTTCGATACAAGTGTATGTTTGCCTCATCTTTCCCATATACCAGTGCAAAATCTTGGAATGACCTGCCAAAGCAATTAAAAGGGATTCCCGACCATCCACTCTTCAAAAAGTTTCTAAAGACATTCTTATTTTCAAAAGCTTACTCCCTACCGAGCCCGGCCATTTGACTCTCCTGCTGTTGGTTGGCGGGGTCTCTGATCCACTGGCTCCTGCCGAACAGTTTACCGCTTCATGTTTTCTCTGTCTATTCTGTCATTCTATGTTTTCCCTTTCCTATTGTATTGTTTCCTGCACTGTTGTAAGCCACATTGTGCCTGCGCTTGTGGGAAAATGTGGGATATAAATGCGCTTAAATAAATAAATAAATAAATTATGACAGACACTATTAGTGAACTCTATCAGGAGCATGTAAATGAGCTACAGGAGTCCTATTATTGTTATGGTCCACCTAACAGATAAGTGATAAATGGGGTTTTACATATTATCTGCATGATTTCACATGTTTTTATTTTGAAAAACAGCTTCCAAACTCTTGAAGAAACATTCTCTAGTTGGCTTTAAGAGAGCAAGGCCATGTTGGGCTGAAAGAGAACATAACATTGGCATAGCTATGTGGGGCCATGGGGGCCTGGGCCCCCCAACATTGGCTCTGGGGTCCCTGGTTTGGCTGGTGGGGGACCCCAACCCCCACCATCTAAAACGTTTGTCCTGCGTTGGTCTCACATTGCCTGGCACTCTGTTCTGTTTTCAGTTGCTGTGCACGCTTGTTTTAATGGCATGTCTTCACATGAGAACTGCCCAGTGCACCCTAGCTTCCCAGTGGTATCAGGCCATGGGGAACCTGGAGGATATCATCTGAATGTAACCAGAGCTGGTTCAGTCTCTTCTTTGGTCGATTGTTCAGTCCAATTTGACTGGGATTCCCATTCCAAATTCCTCAGCCCCAGAAGGTGCTAATGACAGATGCATCCCATCTGGGATTGGGAGCTCATTTAGATGGGCTTCACACCCAAGGTCGGCTTGGGAGAAAGATCTCCACATCAACCTTCTGGAGTTTTGGATAATCTGGAACACTTTAAAGGTTTTCAGAAATCAGCTGCTTAACCAAATTGTACTCATTCAAATGAACAATCAGGTTGTGATGTACTATACCAACAAGCAGGGGAGTACCAGATCAGGGAGCCATCCAGATGTGGCATTGGGCAGTCCATCATGGAATGCTCCTCAAAGCTACTTATCTGGTGGGCAAATCCAACAACCTGGCCAACAGGCTGAACAGGGTCATGCAACCGAACGAGTAGTCACTCAACATGGGCATTGCCCACAAGATCGTCTAAGTGAGGGGCACCTTCTCGGTAGATCTCTTTGCCATTCAGTTCAATCATAAAGTCCCTCAGTTCTATTCCAGGCTCCAGGCCCACATCAAACTAGCATCGGATGCCTTCCTCCTGCATTGGAAAATGGGTTTTCTGTATGTGTATCCTCCCATACTTCTTGTGGGGAAAACTATGCTGAAACTCAAGCAAGACCACAGGACCATGATTCTGATCACTCCTTACTGACCCCGACAGATCTGGTTCCCTTTGCTTCTGGAGTTATCCTCTGAAGAACCATGCAGTGTTTTCCGACCCTCATTACACAGAATGAGGGATCTCTTCTGCATCCCAACCTCCAATCTCTGACCCTCATGGTCTGGATGTTGAGAGCTTAGAATTTGCTTCCTTGCATCTTCCAGAGGGTGTCTCCAGGGTCTTGCTGGCTTCCAGGAAAGATTCCACTAAGAGATGTTACTCTTTCAAATAGAGGAGTTTGCCATCTGGTGTGAGGGCAAGGCCCTAGATCCATGTCCTGCCCTACACAGACCCTGCTTGAATACCTTCTACACAGGAGGGGGGAAGAAGGAGGGAGATGTTGGATCTACTACTACTATTACTGCTACTATTTAGCATTTCTATAGCACTACAAGGCATACGCAGCGCTGCACAAACATAGAAGAAAGACAGTCCCTGCTCAAAGAGCTTACAATCTAATAGACAAAAAATAATAAGTAAGCAAATCAAATCAATTAATGTGAACGGGAAGGAAGAGAGGAGGGTAGGTGGAGGCGAGTGGTTACAAGTGGTTACGAGTCAAAAGCAATGTTAAAGAGGTGGGCTTTCAGTCTAGATTTAAAGGTGGCCAAGGATGGGGCAAGACATAGGGGCTCAGGAAGTTTATTCCAGGCGTAGGGTGCAGCGAGACAGAAGGCGCAAAGTCTGGAGTTGGCAGTAGTGGAGAAGGGAACAGATAAGAAGGATTTATCCATGGAGCGGAGTGCACGGGAAGGGGTGTTAGGGAAGGACGAGTGTGAAGAGATACTGGGGAGCAGCAGAGTGAATACATTTATAGGTTAGTAGAAGAAGTTTGAACAGGATGCGAAAACGGATAGGGAGCCAGTGAAGGGTCTTGAGGAGAGGGGATATGAGGTAAAGCGACCCTGGTGGAAGATGAGACGGGCAGCAGAGTTTTGAACCGACTGGAGAGGGGAGAGGTGACTAAGTGGGAGGCCAGCAAGAAGCAGATTGCAGTAGTCTAAACGAGAGGTGACAAGGGTGTGGATGAGGGTTTTGGTAGAGTGCTCGGAAAGAAAGGGGCGGATTTTACGATGTTGTAAAGAAAGAAACGACAGGTCTTGGCGGTCTGCTGGATATGAGCAGAGAAGGAGAGAGAAGAGTCAAAGATGACCCCAAAGTTTCGAGCTGAGGAGACAGGGAGAATGAGAGAGCCATCAACAGAAATAGAAGGGGGGGGAGCGGGGAGGTGGGTTTGGGGGGGGAAAATGAGAAGCTCGGTTTTGGTCATATTAATTTCAGGTGACGTTGAGACATCCAGGCAGCAATGTCAGACAAGCACGCTGAAACTTTGGTTTGGATGCAAGGTGAGATATCAGGGGTAGAAAGGTAGATTTGGGAGTCATCAGCATAGAGATGGTAGGAAAAGCCATGGGATGAGATTAATGAACCAAGGGAAGAAGTGTAGATAGAAAAGAGGAGGGGACCAAGAACAGAATCCTGAGGTACGCCGACAGGCAGAGGGATAGAAGTAGAAGAGGATCCACCAGAGTGAACACTAAAGGTGCGGAGGGAGAGGTAGGAAGAGAACCAGGAAAGGACAGAGCCCTGGAATCCAAGTGAGGACAGGGTATCGAGAAGTATGCTGTGATCGACAGTGTCAAAAGCAGCGGAAAGATCAAGAAGAATGAGGATGGAATATTGACCTCTGGATTTAGCCAGTAATAGGTCATTGGAGACTTTAGTAAGCGCAGTTTCGGTTGAGTGGAGAGGACGAAAACCAGATTGTAATGGGTCAAGAATAGCATGTGAGGAGAGAAAATCAAGGCAGCGGCGGTGAACAGCACGCTCAAGTAATTTGGAGAGAAAAGGAAGGAGGGAGATGGTCGGTAATTAGAGGGACAAGTAGGGTCAAGTGAAGGCTTCTTAAGGAGAGGTGTGACCACAGCATGTTTAAAGGCAGCAGGACAGTCGCAGTGGAAAGTGGAAAGTGATCCAGGGATAGAGGGGAGTGAGGGATAAATGCTGGACTATGGGTGGGAGGAAAGAGAGGAAGAAATGCTGGTCCCTGGGGGAAGGGGCAAGAGGAAAGAGATAAGGGCAGGAATATGCTAGGAGGAAGTAGAGGGTGGGGAGAGGAGAAAGAGGGAGCAAATGTTAGGCTCGAAGGATTGGAAGGAAGGAGACACTGGGATGGTGGAACCATGTGGGAAAGGACAATGGGGGTGGTAAGGAAATGAACGAGAGGAGGATAGTGATTACAGGGGTAGAAATACAGTGGTGGAAATAAGTATTTGATCCCTTGCTGATTTTGTAAGTTTGCCCACTGACAAAGACATGAGCAGCCCATAATTGAAGGGTAGGTTATTGGTAACAGTGAGAGATAGCACATCACAAATTAAATCCGGAAAATCACATTGTGGAAAGTATATGAATTTATTTGCATTCTGCAGAGGGAAATAAGTATTTGATCCCCCACCAACCAGTAAGAGATCTGGCCCCTACAGACCAGGTAGATGCTCCAAATCAACTCGTTACCTGCATGACAGACAGCTGTCGGCAATGGTCACCTGTATGAAAGACACCTGTCCACAGACTCAGTGAATCAGTCAGACTCTAACCTCTACAAAATGGCCAAGAGCAAGGAGCTGTCTAAGGATGTCAGGGACAAGATCATACACCTGCACAAGGCTGGAATGGGCTACAAAACCATCAGTAAGACGCTGGGCGAGAAGGGACACTGTTGGTGCCATAGTAAGAAAATGGAAGAAGAATACAAAATGACTGTCAATCGACAAAGATCTGGGGCTCCACGCAAAATCTCACCTCGTGGGGTATCCTTGATCATGAGGAAGGTTAGAAATCAGCTACAACTACAAGGGGGGAACTTGTCAATGATCTCAAGGCAGCTGGGACCACTGTCACCACGAAAAACCCTTGGTAACACATACGACATAACGGATTGCAATCCTGCAGTGCCCGCAAGGTCCCCCTGCCTCCGGAAGGCACATGTGACAGCCCGTCTGAAGTTTGCCAGTGAACACCTGGATGATGCCGAGAGTGATGGGGAGAAGGTGCTGTGGTCAGATGAGACAAAAATTGAGCTCTTTGGCATGAACTCAACTCGCCGTGTTTGGAGGAGAGAAATGCTGCCTATGACCCAAAGAACACCGTCCCCACTGTCAAGCATGGAGGTGGAAATGTTATGTTTTGGGGGTGTTTCTCTGCTAAGGGCACAGGACTACTTCACCGCATCAATGGGAGAATGGATGGGGCCATGTACCGTACAATTCTGAGTGACAACCTCCTTCCCTCCGCCAGGGCCTTAAAAATGGGTCGTGGCTGGGTCTTCCAGCACGACAATGACCCAAAACATACAGCCAAGGCAACAAGGAGTGGCTCAGGAAGAAGCACATTAGGGTCATGGAGTGGCCTAGCCAGTCACCAGACCTTAATCCCATTGAAAACTTATGGAGGGAGCTGAAGCTGCGAGTTGCCAAGCGACAGCCCAGAACTCTTAATGATTTAGAGATGATCTGCAAGAGGAGTGGACCAAAATTCCTCCTGACATGTGTGCAAACCTCATCATCAACTACAGAAGACGTCTGACCGGTGTGCTTGCCAACAAGGGTTTTGCCACCAAGTATTAGGTCTTGTTTGCCAGAGGGATCAAATACTTATTTCCCTCTGCAGAATGCAAATAATTCATATACTTTCCACATGTGATTTTCCGGATTTAATTTGTGATGTGCTATCTCTCACTGTTACCAATAACCTACCCTTCAATTATGGGCTGCTCATGTCTTTGTCAGTGGGCAAACTTACAAAATCAGCAAGGGATCAAATACTTATTTCCACCACTGTATGATAATGGGGAGTCAATAGAAGATGGAAGGCTGGGGAAGGAGTGAGATGGGGAATAGGAGAGCTAGTGGGTGAAATAAGGAGATGGAATTCTGATAGATATATGAAAAGTAAAAAGAAGAAAAGGGGTTAGAGGATGAAATTTGTGTGGACAGAGAGCAGAAAAGAAAAAAGACAGGAAAGAGCTAAAATGAAAGATCAATATGTCAGAGGCAAGTAGTGAGGGAATGGAACGAGAGTGGAGAAAAGAAAAATGAATAGCAGCTGTTTGAAGGAGAATTAACAGAAAAAAGTGGAAAAGAGAAACTGGAACCAACATGATTGAAAAATAAAATGACCAGACAACAAAGGTAGAAAAGGCATTTTATTTTGAATTATTACTGCATTATGTTAGCTTGAGAAATGTGCATAGCGGATGTCATTTGTGTTCAGTAGAAAAAGAAATACATTTATTTCTCCACTGTAGCAGTACATTCCAGGGTTCCGAGTTGAATTTTTATCTACAAATTTTTATTTCTAATTTGTGATCCATTGTTCTGTATTTGGTGAGAGTCTGTCAGTGTGATTGTAATGGTAGGTGGGAAGATTGGAGGGGAGGCAGTGAAAAGAGGGAATTGGGGGGGGGGGTTCTTTATTTTCTGCCCTGGGCCCTAGTGTGTCTCTAGTCCTGACCCTTGCTGTAGCTGGTGGGGATCCCCAAGCTCCATCAGCTGAGGACCTCCTCTAAAGGCAGCCAAAATTCCCTTCTACTAAGCTTGGTAGATGGCGGCAACATCCTTGAGCCACCGATAACTAAGCATGTATGGAGTGCAAGCATCGGTCCACTCAGTTGTTGCTACTGCTACCTGCCAAGGGTAAAAGGGATTTTGGGCTGTCTTCAGAGGAAGTTTTCAGTTGACAGAGCTTGGGGATCTTTATGTGCTAAAGTATATTTTGAGTTGGGAGGTGCCGGGGGAGGGTTGGAGAGTGGGGGGAGGAAAGGGTAGGGTAGAGAGAATGTTTTATGCCCACTCACTTTGGGCTCAGGCCCACCCAAAATTGGCAGTCTGGCTACTCCACTGGTAACTCCTAATGTGGAAACTTGCATCACATAGCTATAGATTGGGTTCCTCTTTCCTATATGCATCAGTTTGCACTTTTTCACATTAAATGTCATCAGCCATTTTGATGCCTGTAAGGTCTTTTTACAATTTTTCACAATCTTCTTGTGGTTTAACAATTTTGAAAACTTTGTATCATCAGAAATTTAATTACCTCACTAGTTATTCCCATCTCTAGATGGGAATCTCTAGATTTATAAATATGTTAAAAAGCAACAATCCCAGCACAGAACCCTGGAGAACCCAACTATCTGCCCTTTTCCATTGAGAATACTGATCATTCAATCCTACTCTCTGTTTTCTAGTTCTTAATCCACAGTAGGACACTGGCTCATATTACATGACTTTCTCATTTCCTCAGGAATCATTCATGAGGTACTTAATCAAATTTCATTTGAAAATCCAGATATACAATATCAACCGACTCACCTTTATCCACATGTTCACCCCATCAAAGAAATGTAGCAGATTGATAAGGCAAAATTTCCCTTGACTAAATCCATGTTGGCTTTGTTTCATTAATCCATATCTCTGTATATGTTCAGTAATTTTGTTCATTATAATAGTTTCTACTATTTTGCCCAGTACTGACACTAGGCTCACCAGTCTATAAGTTCCCAGATCACCTCTGGAACCCTTTTTTAAAAATTGGCATTGCATATGCTATCTTTCAATCTTCTGGGGCCATGCTTGATCTTAAAGATAAATTACATATCTATATATATAAAACTCACCCTCAACGTTCTATTGGCTGCTGACGTCACTGAAGCCAAGGTTCGTATGTTCAAAACTCTGAAGCCTCGAAAATCACTGTCTCTGGGCCCCACCCTCGCGTCAAATGTTATGACATTGACAGCGGAGGCGGAGCAATTCACCGCCCTCGCATCAAACGTTATGACGTTGAGGGCGGAGGCGGAGCAATTCACCCACATCGACGACGGGGGGGGGGGAGCCACAGGAAAGCCTTGCTAGCGCCCGTTTCATTGGCTCCAGAAACGGGCCTTTTTTTACTAGTTACTAATAATAGCTCTGCAAGTTCATTTTTTAGTTCTATCAGTATTCTGGGATGTATATCATCCGGTCCAGGTGATCTGCTACTCTCTAAATTATCAAATTGCACCATTCCAAGTTTACAGAGATTTGTTTCAGTTCTTTGAATACCATTTCTGGTACTGGTATCTCCCTTACATCTTCCTCGGTGAAGACCGAAGCAAAGAATTTATTTAGTCTCTCCACTATGGCCTTGTCTTCCCTGAGTGCTCCTTTTACACCTCGGTCATCTAACGGTCCAACTGATTCTTTTAGCAACTTCTTGCTTCTAATATACCTAAAGTTTTTATTATGTGTTTTTGCCTGAAATACAATCTTCTTTTCATAGTCTTTCTTTATCTTCCTTATTGGTGCTTTGCATTTGACTTGCCATTCCTTATGCTGTTTCATGTTATCTTTAGTCAGATCTTTTTTCCGTTTTCTAAAGTATGTTCTAATAGCTTCCTTTACCTCACTTTTTAACCATGCTGGCTGTCATTGTGCCTTCCTTCCACCTTTTTAAATAGGTGGAATATATCTGTTCTGGGCTTCCAGGATGGTATTTTTGAATAACATCCATGCCTGATGTTAATTTTTGAACTTTGCAGCTGCTTCTCTAAGTTTTCTTTTTGGAATTTCTTTTTGTTTGTTTATTTTTTACCATTCTCCTCATTTTATCAAAGTCACCTTTTTGAAAATTAAATGCTAAGGTATTGGATTTCCTGTGTGTTAATCTGATCATGTTGTGATCACTGTTATCAAGTGGCCCCAGCACTGTTACCTTCTGTGCCAGATCATGCGCTTTACTAAGGACTAGGTCTAGAATTGTTCCCCCTCTTGTTGGTTCCTGAACCAGCTTCATAAAGCTGTCCTTGATTTCATCTATCAACTTTACCACCCTAGCATGCCCTAATGTTACATTTATCAAGTCAATATCTGCTTTTATTGTGCTACCCAGTTTGTTAGCTTCCTTAATTTCTGATAACATTTCTGCATCTAGCTGTTCATGCTGGCCAGGTAATGGTAGTATACTCCTATCAATATCCTTTTCCCTTTACACATGGAATTTCTATCCACAAGGATTCCAAGATGTATTTTGTGTCTTGCAGAACTTTTAATCTGATTCAAGGCCCTCTTTAACATATGACCCTACCCTTCCACCAATTCAATTCACCCTATCACTGTGATATAGTTTATACACTGGTATTACAGTGTCCTACTGGTTATCTTCCTTCCACCAGGTCTCAGAGATGCCTATTATATCTATCTTTTCATTTACTACAATATATTCTAACAACCCCATCTTATTTTTTAGACTTCTGGCATTAACATACAGACACTTCAGACAATATGTTTTATTCCTATTTACAACTTGCTCAGCAGTTGACAATGATAATTTGCAATCTTTAAAAATTGTCTGCTCTTTATTTAAACAATTTGGTCTACTATGGCCTTTATTGCAACCTCACTGAAAGGATATCCTATCTTCCCTGTTTTGGTGATATCTTTCAAAGATGCCTTATTCTGAACCATGTGCTTTTGAGTGACTGTTGCCTTCCCCCCAGTTTCTAGTTTAAAAGCTGCTCTATCTCCTTTTTAAATGTTGATGCCAGCAGCCTGGTTCTATCCTGGTTAAGGTGGAGACCATCTTTCCGGAATAGACTCCCCCTTCCCCAGAATGTTGCCCAGTTCCTAACAAATCTAAAGCCCTCCTCCCTGTACCAGGCAGGTAAATGGCCAAGAGGGGCATAATCGAACGGGGACGACCATCTCTAAGTACGTCCCGGCAAAGGGGCGGGGAAACCCATATTATCGAAACAAGATGGGTGTCCATCTTTCGTTTCGATAATATGGTCGGGGACGCCCAAATCTCAACATTTAGGTCGACCTTAGAGATGGTCGACCTAAATGTTGAGATGGTCGACCTTAGAGATGGTCGTCCCCGGTTTTCGGCGATAATGAAAACCGAGGACGCCCATCTCAAAAACAACCAAATCCAAGGCATTTGCTTGTGGGAGGAGCCAGCATTCGTAGTGCACTGGTCCCCCTCACATGCCAGGACACCAACCGGGCACCCTAGGGGGCACTGCAGTGGACTTCACAAATTGCTCCCAGGTGCATAGCTCCCCTACCTTCGGCGCTGAGCCCCCCAACCCCCCCCCCCCACAAAACCCACTCCCCACAACTGTACACCACTACCATAGCCCTAAGGGGTGAAGGAGGGCACCTATATGTGGGTACAGTGGGTTTCGGGTGGGTTTTGAAGGGCTCACATTTACCACCACAAGTGTAACAGGTGGGGGGGATGGGCCTGGGTCCACCTGCCTGAAGTACACTACACCCACTAAAACTGCTCCAAGGACCTGCTTACTGCTGTCATGGAGCTGGGTATGACATTTGAGGCTGGCATAGAGGCTGGCAAAAAAAAGTTTTTTTAATTTTTCTTTTTACGGTGGGAGGGGGTTGGTGACCACTGGGGGAGTACGGGGAGGTCATCCCCGATTCCCTCCGGTGGTCATCTGGTCAGTTTGGGCACTTTTTGAAGCTTGGTCATGAAAAAAATGGACCAAGTAAAGTCAACCAAATGCTCGTCGGGGACACCCTTCTTTTTTCCATTATCGGCCGAGGACACCCATCTCTTAAGCACACCCCAGTCCTGCCTTCGCTACGCCTCCGACACGCCCCCGTGAACTTTGGTCATCCCCGCGACAGACTGCAGTTGAGGGTGCCCAAAATCGGCTTTCGATTATGACGATTTGGGCGACCCTGAGAGAAGGACGCCCATCTCCCAATTTGTGTCGAAAGATGGGCGCCCTTCTCTTTCAAAAATAAGCCTGCAAGTGATCCTCTTGTCCACTAGCCACCCAGCTATCTACATGCATAATGATCGAATCTCCAACTAAAACAGCAGTCCTGATTCTTCCCTTCTGGACAGGAGCCCCTGGAGACACATCCTCGGTTCAAAAGGCTTCCTGTCTTAGCTGCACTATCAGCGAGAACCCAGTAACAGCTGTTTTAAGTGGACAAGGAAGCACAGGAACAAATAGAGTAATAACTATTAATGCATTTGTACAAATGCAGTGATATTGCATAATAGCAAAGCTTCCATAACCAATGTGTTCAGTTTTTTTTTTTTTGGGGGGGGGGTGGTCCTTATTAATAATGTCATCTCTAATTATCTCTCTTATAACTGCTAGGAATTTATAGAAATGGTTCTGTGGGGACTGGTAGGCTATGAATTTTGTTTCCAGTCCTTACTTCTCATTTGTAATCTCAGTACATTTTCAAGAAAGTAAAAAGTCTGCACCTGTTCACCAAAATTACTATTTATATTGAACTCTCATGACAGCTTTAAAATTTACAGTTTTGACACACTAGCCCCACATCCTCCAACATCTGGCAAACTGCTGAGAAACCGAGTGTGTAGTGGTGCTCAGAAATTCAGATCTGATTTCATGGTGGTATCTCTTCCAGTCCTTGAAGCAGACCAGTGCAAGGGGACTGGGCCCCAAGACAAATCTTCAGCCTTGTATTCTAGCCTGACTTACTTACCAACAGCATCTACAGAAGGTAGCAGCTCTGGCCCAGCTTAGCATGCCTCCTTTCTATCCTCATCTTCCCACCATCCTTTTCCCCCACACCCTGTCTATCATCTACCTTTTCTCTTTCTCTCTCTCTCTCTCCGCTCAACCCAGCACCACTGTTGTGCAGATACCGTCCCCTTTTATTCTTACCCCTTACCATCACTAATCTTCTATTGGTTATTTTTCTGTTTTATATTCTGCAGTATTTCCTAATAGGATTAAATGTGGATTATAAATAAAAGAAGCTACCACAGACATGAGGAATTACATAACAATCCTATATAATAAAAAGCACCTCCAACATTCTGAAGCTGACTCCGTGGCACTGTGGCAGTGTAGGGTTCGTAAGTCTGTAGTTCAGCGTTTCATTGGCTCTCACTGTCAACGAAGAACCAATCAGACAGAACGGAACTTGGAGGAGGGAAGTGGAGTGGATTGAATCTCTAACAAACAGTCATATACAGGGAGGTATGAACATCAGTGGAGGCAAGTGCACAGAACGGAAGGGAAGACAAACATTTAGTCACTTTGTCACTCACACACACTCACACACACACACACACACACACACACACACACAATCACTCTGTGTATCTCTCTCTTACACTGTCTGTAAAACACACTGTCACTCTCAGTCTCTCACATGGGCAACTGTATGTTGCATTCTCACGAGTAAGGAGCTCTTCTGATGTGATTGTTAAACTGATTGAAGGGCCTGAACAAGGAAAACGTTTACCACATTGTAACACAGTTTACACAAAAAATATTGTATATAAAGAAATCTTACACATGTAAACAACAATTATATTCAGAATACAACCGTGGAAACATTAATGGCAGGAACTCATTACATTGCTAGCGCCCGTTTCATTGCGTTAACAAACGGGCTTATTTTACTAGTAATAAATAAAACAGGCATTAATCCATATCATTATCAAGAAACATATAAGTTTTCAAGTGTTTATGAAATGATAAATAAGAGAAGGCTCTCCTAATATGGATTGATAATCCATTCCAAATTTTAGCACCTAAAGAAGAATCAAAATATCTTTTTAATTTAACCCCTTTAAAACTAGGAAATGATAGAGTCAACATCTAGATAACTCTGGAAACCCTGCCAGAATTTAATAAAACACAGTACTTTACTAATCCTATTGGATTTTGTCCTACAAGAGATTTAAAACCAAACATGCCAACTTAAAATTTATTGGTGACTTAATTGGAAGCCAATCAAGCTTTCTAAGAAGAGGAGATGCCCTTTCAAATTTATTCAACCTAAAAATCAGCCTGGCTGCTGTATTCTGATCCAGCATCCAGCCTCCAGCCTCCTTCTCCAGCATCCATTACTCTTGCAATCAGCATCTACCCACTGCCTCTTCCCCTCCCTTCAGCAACCGCCTCTACTTTTCCTCTTCCTCTCCTCAAGATCTGCCTGTCTCTGCCCCTCAGTCAACATGAACTCCCCCTACTCTGTCCCTTTTCTCTTCAGCATCTGTCCTTGCCTCTCCTCAGCAACTGCCCTTTGACTTTTACCTCTCCCTATCCTCCCGCTTCGTCCCCTCTTCTCCAGCATCCACAAGTTCAGCATCAGGAAGTGCTGACCCCCAGCCAGAGTTATGAGCATACTCATGGTGTCAACATTGAGGAGGAGGAATAGCAGTGGGAAGCAAAGACTTCTGTAGCTCCGCCCAACCAATTTCACTCTTTTGCTCCCATACTGATCTTGTGTTCTAGCCATCAGATTTGCTCAATCTTGTTTAGCAGAGCCTCAATGAAGCATGTTTTATTGCCTAGTTCACCTAATGATAAAGCAAGAAGTTGGGTTTTCAGGATATTCCTAATGAATATGCATAGAGAAATTTGCATACAGTGGAAGTAATTTGCATGCAAATATCTCCACACATGCTCCCTCCCCCCCCCCCCCCCCCCCCCCGGACTCTGTATATGGTGCCCAGATTTGAGTGTGCTGTGCAAATAATTGAGTAACGAGCCCTTAACTACCAATAACTGAGTACTCACAACCAATTTCTGATGATTATTGGCACTCATTAAAATTTGTGCGCTTACCTGGCTATACACTATTTTATAAGGCATGGCGCCCAACTCTACTAGTGTGTAACTCAAAAGGGGGCATTTCAGGGATGTTCTGAAAAGTTGCACACACAGTTCTAGAATACTTCCTCAGTGCGCCTAACTTGGGTGCCAGGATTTACACCAGGTTTCAGCAGGCGTCAGTCTGGCACCTGCAGTTAGGTGTAGAAATCAGCGCTAAGGCTATTCTAGAAAGGGCATGTGACTTTTACAGAATTGTGCTTACCACCAATTCTTTTTGGTGCCCATTTTTGATTGCCATTGATAGAATTCCCCCCCCCCCCCCCCCCCGATGGTATGTTGTTTTTTTTTTTGTTTGTTTTGTTTTTTTGGGCGGGGGGGTATCCTGAAAGCTTGACAAGGTTGTGGTGCATGGGATGTTTGGTGACTATCCACTGCCTAATCCACAGATTGTCCTGGGTCATGACAGCAGTATAATCTAATCTAATCTTATTTTACAAGCTGATTTTCGGATAGGAGCTTAACATAAACAGCGTTCTGTATACTTTCTTATCTGATCTACAGGTTTAGATGATCTGGTGAATGAAGCGTTTGACTTTGCAAAGAGTTTATGTTCTCTTCATTTGACTGAGGAAGAAATTGCTCTATTTTCAGCTGCCGTGTTAATATCACCAGGTAATTTTATTTACTCCGACCACTACAGTTGGTTATGTTCATTTTTATTTTTTTCCACTATCTGTGTCCAAAACTTTTCAGGATTGTGTCTCTTTGAGGAATTGACTGGCTTTCTCTGTGACCTTAGAAAGACTTTCTGCAGTGTTTCTTTTCCAATGAATAAAAACTAAGCATGGTATTGGTGTGACTTAAACGTGGCTATGAATAGACCATTTATTCTGCAAATGAATGTTATGGTAGGGTAAGAGTACGGGTGCACTTTAAAGAAATGATACTGAACTCCTATATGATCTCGTCCACAGAAAGGGAGCCAAAATCTGGCCCTTGCTTCGGGATTTGGCAGTTAAGGGGTCCTTTTACTAAGATGTGGTAAGAAATGCGGACCTTTTCTGTACAGTAAGGACATTCTTACTACGCCAGTAAAATAGCCCCCTTTTCCCTTTATTTTATCCAGTCTCATGCTAATTTCTCCATTGGCACATGGAATTAGCAAGTTACATACCTTGCTTGGCACACTTAGGGGTCTTTTACTAATCTGCAGTAATGTTTTTAGCTCATGGTAGAAATAAACTGGCAGTAAATGCTGAGACACCCATAGGAATATAATGAGCATCTCAGCGTTTACCACCAGCTGATTTCTACCGCAAGCTAAAAACACTACAGCAGCTTAGTAAGAGACCCCTTTAGGTCGCCCATTTAAGACTGCCATTGACCTGGTTTAAATGTCAATTCAGTATTCTGTAATGGCATCTTGGTGCACAGATGCCATTATAAAATTGGCACTCAGAGTTAGATTCTATATATGATGCCTACATTTATCCGCACCAGCAGTATTCTCTAAGCCGCGCCTAAAGTTCAGCGTGGTATATAGAATAAACGCTTAAGCAGAGAGATTGCATTTAAATGTAGGCACCACTGTTTGTACCAATGAAAATGTAGTGCAAATGCCCATGCCTACACCCATATTTTGTAATTACGTGCATAGTTCAAAACCACGCCCCCATTCCACCACAAAACACCAATGATCCTCCCATTTCCATGCCCCCCTTTTTGGGGCTCTGCGTAAATTATAGGCATGAATCCCACACCTAACTTTATGCTCGTTAGTCCCAATTAAATCTAATTAGTGCCAATAATTGCTTGTTAAAAAGTCAATTATTGACACTAATTAGCTCATTATTCTATTAAATTTGTGTGTGCAATCTATGGTGACCTTTATAGAATCAGGAGGTCAGCGCATAGCATCGGTGCACCTAAATGGAGGAACAAAAGTTATAGAATTACCCCCAAAATGGGCAGGATTAGCCAGGATGGAAGGTGAAGTACAAAAGGAGAGTGTGGAGAGAAGCAAGGATTACAGGGAAAAAGGATGGTGGGTGGAAAGGAAGATAATTTGTAAAACTGTTCTCGTCAGTTAAGTGCTGTGAAGTCTGTAAAACTGTTCTGTCAGTTAAGTACTGTGAAGTCTGTGAAAGAATGTTCATGGTTTTAAGTGAAATCTGTAGTAAATCTTAAATGAAAACCTTATTCAGCAGACCAATATTTAGGTAGATCAGTGGTTTCCAAACCTGTCCTAGGGAGTCCTCAGCCAGTTGGGTATGGGATATCCACAATGAATATGCATGAGAGAGATTTTGCACGCACTGTTTCCACTTCTTACAGATTTATCTTATACATAAACTTGACTGCTTGGTGTTCTTCAGGACAAGTTTGGGAACCGCTGATGTAGATGGTATTTCTCCAATGTATATGTTTCCATAATGCATGCATATGTTGGGTGAGGTGATTGGGGGAGATTTTTGGAATGCTTGTTCCTTCTGGGGGGTTTTCCAGCTCAGTCAAAATCAGTGCTGAGATTCTGATGCCATAAACCTTCATTTTCAACTCCATAGGAATTTTTTTTCTAACATAGTAAATGACAGCAAAGACCAGCATGGTCTGCTGTTGCGTGTGTTACTGTGTTGTGGTAGTCCATCTAGTCTGCCCAGTAAGGTAGCTAGAGTTGTACTTGCTGCTTCACGTAGGTTACATCCCTCTATGCCTTTCTTGATAGACACACCCTCCCACTGTTATTAGTCTGTTTATTGCAGCAGCAATCTTGAAGCCATGCCCTATGCTTCTGGAAACCTGTGTCAGGCTTAAGAAGAGCTTCCTCTTCCTTCTCCCCCAAAGAAACTGTGAGCAGTATTCCTTTGTGCCATTCACAATCCCAGCTGAATTTGAAATCATATGTTAGACCCAATCTGGGAATTAAACCAGAGACCTTGTGCATTGCTGGGCAGCAGGGGCCAACTGACCATTCGGGCAACCAGGCAGCACCCAAGGGCCCAGAGGCTCTTCCCAGTTGCCTCCCCCCCCCACCCCCATGTCGCTATTCTGCCCAATGCAGCAATGTTTTAAAAATGGCTGCCGAGACTCCCTGCGGCAGGCCTGCAAGACTGTCAAGACCCATGAGACTAACGTGGGAAGTCTCGGCCACCATTTTGAAAACATGGCGCTGCCAGGCAGGAAAGAGTGGGGTTCTTTCCTGCCACTGAAGAAGCCACTAGACCACCCAGGCCCTTCAAGGTAAGACCAGGACAGGCCCACTGAGGCTCGGGTGACTGTGGTGTGTGGGATGGGGTGGCAGTGGGGGGGGGACCCAGATCACCCTCACTGCCCTGGGGCCCAGGTCACTATCAGTCCTCCCCTGCTGGGCACAGCAGTGCTACTGAGCCATCAGACCTTCTCCAAACTACAGTACTACTGCTGCCTATTTCTAAAGCACTACCAGGTGTATACAACACTGTACAGACACATACAGGAGAGTTCTTACTCAATAGAGCATATAATCTTTTCAAGAAAACGTATGGCAAACAAGATGTTGGGTAGTTTTGAATACTCACATACTGCAGTCTCTTTGAATTTTGATATGTTGATCCCATTAAAAATATCAAAGACCTACTCACATTCTCACTTTGATTCTTGCCAAAACATTGCATGGTATGTAAGGGATCCTTGCTAACTTTAACCCATGTTTCTGTTGGATCAGATCGGCCATGGCTGATAGAACCAAGGAAGGTCCAAAAACTCCAGGAAAAGATTTATTTTGCACTTCAACATGTGATTCAGAAGAACCACCTTGATGATGAGACTTTGGCAAAAGTAAGTCACAAGGACACAGAAACAGCTTGTTAAAAATATCTATCCTGAAGAATTTGCAATCTAGGAAAAATGAGATATCACCAGAGTACAATAGGGTGATTCATCACAGCATGTAACTGAATATGATATGGTGACACCATGTTTTAAGGGCTTTGAAGAAGGAAGTTAGAAATGTACTAAATAGGGTAATGAGGTAAATATGCACCGTAGGCATGGAACAGACTTCCTGAGTCAATACGTCAAGCTCCATCTCTGGCCATCTTCAAATCTAGGCTAAAAGCCCATCTTTTTTAGACTGATTTTAACTCCTAACTGCTATTCACTTGTACAGTACCCATCTCTGTTTTATCAATCCCACCATAAGTAATTCCCTAATCCCTTATTTGTCCTGTTTGTCTTGAATAGATTGTAAGCTCTGTCAAACAGGGAATGTTTCGTACATGTTTAGTGTACAGCACTGCATACTTCTAGTAGCACTATAGAAATGATCCATACTAGTAATAAAATATAGATGATCATGTGAGAAAAGCGTTAATTAATGTGAGATTTCAGAACTGCTAAGGGCTTGAAAAACAGAAAGAACCATACATTATGGGGTTGATATTCAAAGGGTTTTAACTTGGGTAGGAGAGGTTCCTGCCCAGTTAAACCCTGCTGAGCTGGCCGTCCACCAGTATTCAACTGGATTTAAGCAGGCAATGTTGTGATCGCCCAAGCACTGTCCGGTTAGTCCCAGGCAGTCTGTGAGCAGAGCTTAAGAATATAAGAATAGCTACACTGGGTCAGACCAGTGGTCTATCTAACCCAGTATCCTGTTTCCAACAGTGGCCAAGCCAGGTCACAAGTACCTGGCAGAAACCCAAATAATGGCAACACTCCATATTACAAATTGCAGAGCAAACACTTAACTGGTTAGTGGCAATATTTGGTCCACTAAGCAGCTATGTAAGCGCATAAAGTTAGGACAATTTTATCTGTCAAACTAACTGTGCACCGGTCTGAATATTGGCAAATGCCTGAATATGTCCCAGCATTGAATATCCAGGCTCAGTTTACCTTAAAGCTGTACAGGTCTTAAAAGCCACTGACTGCAGTGGGCTGAATATTGAGCCCTGTATTTCCTGAAAATAAACAGATACTTATGCATGTGCCACGCCAATGCATAATTCCCTTTAAAATTTACACTGAAAGATTCCACATTGCATTTCAAATTTGGGCCTGGGAATGGGCTCTAAGCAGTATTCTATAAAGAGCACTCAACTCGGCGTGCCCTTAATAGAATAGCACTCTATGCTGGTTTTTGGCCAGCGCTCACTAAATCCGGTCCACAGTGTATTTGGAGGAATGAGAAAACTACTACTACTACTACTATTTAGCATTTCTATAGCGCTACAAGGCATACGCAGCGCTGCACAAACATAGAAGAAAGACAGTCCCTGCTCAAAGAGCTTACAATCTAATAGACAAAAAATAAATAAAGTAAGCAAATCAAATCAATTAATGTGAACGGGAAGGAAGAGAGGAGGGTAGGTGGAGGCGAGTGGGTACAAGTGGTTACGAGTCAAAAGCAATGTTAAAGAGGTGGGCTTTCAGTCTAGATTTAAAGGTGGCCAAGGATGGGGCAAGACGTAGGGGCTCAGGAAGTTTATTCCAGGCGTAGGGTGCAGCGAGACAGAAGGCGCGAAGTCTGGAGTTGGCAGTAGTGGAGAAGGGAACAGATAAGAAGGATTTATCCATGGAGCGGAGTGCACGGGAAGGGGTGTAGGGATGGACGAGTGTGGAGAGATACTGGGGAGCAGCAGAGTGAGTACATTTATAGGTTAGTAGAAGAAGTTTGAACAGGATGCGAAAACGGATAGGGAGCCAGTGAAGGGTCTTGAGGAGAGGGGTAGTATGAGTAAAGCGACCCTGGCGGAAGATGAGACGGGCAGCAGAGTTTTGAACCAACTGGAGAGGGGAGAGGTGACTAAGTGGGAGGCCAGCAAGAAGCAGATTGCAGTAGTCTAAACGAGAAGTGACAAGGGTGTGGATGAGGGTTTTGGTAGAGTGCTCGGAAAGAAAGGGGCGGATTTTACGGATATTGTAAAGAAAGAAACGACAGGTCTTGGCAATCTGCTGGATATGAGCAGAGAAGGAGAGAGAAGAGTCAAAGATGACCCCAAGGTTTCGAGCTGAGGAGACAGGAAGAATGAGAGAGCCATCAACAGAAATAGAAAACGGGGGGAGCGGGGAGGTAGGTTTGAGGGGGAAAATGAGAAAACCATATAAAACAAGTACAAGCTTTTCTTTGTTGCCCATATTCCTGACCTATACCTTCCTAAGTTTACGAAAATTGATAGGAAAGTAGTGCCTTAGATAAAGGAGATTAGATAGATAGATAGATAGATAGATAGATAGATAGATAGATAGATAGATAGATAGATAGATAGATAGATAGATAGATAGATAGATAGATAGATAGATAGATAGACACTATATGCTAATGATGAGTTAAAACAAGTTAATTATTTATTATTATTATTTATTGCACTTGTATCCCACATTTTCCCACCTATTTGCAGGCTCAATGTGGCTTACAAAGATCTGTTATGGCATCGCCATTACAGTGTAAAAGATACAATTAGTGTTACAAAGAGATCAAGGATGACAGATAATAGCTAAGCAAACATTTAGAGAAAGACGTCGTTTAGCGACAGGGTGGGGTGAAGAAGTGTTATAGTTAAGCTACGGATTCTCGTGGTAGGCCTTGTTGAAGAGAGAGGTTTTCAGAGATTTGCGAAAGTTAGTTATTTCGTTAATTGTTTTCAATTTTGTTGGTAGTGCATTCCAGAGTTGTGTGCTCATGTATGAAAAGCTGGTCACATGTGTTAGTTTGTATTTTAATCCTTTGCAGCTGGGGAAGTATAGGTTAAGAAATGTGCGGGCAGATCTTTTAGCATTTCTAGGGGGTAAGTCGACGAGGTCTAGCATGTAGGTCGGGGCATCTCCGTGAATGATTTTATGAACAATCGTGCATATCTTGAACATGGTTCGTTCTTTGAGTGGGAGTCAGTTCAGTTTCTTTCTTAGGGATTTTGCACTTTCATATTTTGTTTTTCCGAATATGAGTCTGGCTGCGGTGTTCTGGGCTGTTTGAAGTTTCTTGATAGTTTGTTCTTTGCAGCCAGCATAAAGTGCGTTGCAATAGTCCAGGTGGCTTAGTACCATTGATTGTACCAGGTTGCAAAAGATGGATCTAGGCAAGAAAGGTTTTACTCTTTTAAGTTTCCACATGGCGTGATCAATAGGTAAGTGCTCTTTCGACTTTGAAATCTTCTTACCACTCTGATGATGAGACTAATAGGCAGATGATCAAAAGCAAATGCCGGCGCTAGAGGCTGTTAGCGCCATACTAGCGCCGGCGTTTGCTACCGCCCCATGATTAGAGCCCTCGAGCGCGTGAAACAACGTGCTCGAGGGCTCTTAGCGCAAGTAGCTTGCAAATGCATGCTAATCAGTGCTTAACACATTCATCCCCAATGATCAGCATCCAACATGCCAAAGATTGGGTCGCTGGCCGCGACAAACCCTACGCCAGCTCCGAGCTGGCGTTAGGGTTTGCAGATCATTGGGGAGGAATGGTGAGCCCTGTCCAGCATGCATTTGCATGCTGGCAGGCCCCCATTTCCCCCTACAGCAAACCTGCCAGAGAGGGCAGTTGAGGACGTCCAAAATTTGGACGTTTCTGTGACGGGGCAGTTGAGGACATCCAAATTTTGGACGTTTCTGCAATGTGCAGTTAAGGGCGTCCAAAATTGGATGTTTCTATGAGGAAGACGTCTTTCTCATAGAAACATCCAATTTTGGACGTCCTTAACTGCCCATTGCAGAAACGTCCAAAATTTGGACGTCCTCAACTGCCCCATCACAGAAACGTCCAAATTTTGGAAGTCCTCAACTGCCCCGTCGCTATACCTCTGACACCCCCTTGAAATTTGGCCGTCCCTGCAACAGGGCAGTTGAGGACGTCCATCTTCTGATTTAAAGATTCCGATTTAGGGTTTGCAGATCATTGGGGAGGAATGGTGAGAAACTCCCTTATATGGTGTGTAGCCCCACCCAGCGCATCCCAGGATGCACTGGGCAGGGCTGGGCGCCGCCATTTGCGGCGTCAAAGGAAGGAGGAGAGAGGCAGGCTGCGTCTCTCCTCCAGCCAAGTTAGGGGGCAGGTGGGCAGAAAGAGAGGGAGGGCAGACGGCGGATGGAGTGACAACATCACACAGGGACCCTTGCCAATGCTGGGGGTTGGGTTGGGGAGGGAGGACTGGCGGTCCAGCAGACCTACAGCCCCCCTGTTACTGGGGGGGGGGGGGGTTTGGCCGGCATCCATTGGACCACCAGGGACCATTTGCTGGGGGGTTGGGGGGGGGGCTGATACCCACCGAATCTCCAGCCCTCCTGGATCGTCAGGGGGACCGGAGGTCCGCCGGACCTCCAGCCCCTGTTGCTCGGGGCAGAGGTAGTCAGGGCCTGGTGGTCCCATGGACCTCCAGCCCCTGTGTTTGACATGTTTGAGCTTTTGACAGCCCAGACCTGTCAAACAAGTGCGGGAGGATTGTGCTGAGTGCATGCTCAGGCACAATTCTCCCGCACTTCTACCCCATGATCAGAGATAATTGCACTGCTTAAATTTGCATGCATTATCTCTGATCATAGGTCTAATAGCACCCCGCGCTGTTCGAGTGCTATTTTAGAGCGCTGTTTGGAACAGCGTGGGGCTTTTGATCATGTGCCTGTACATTAAAGCAAATATATTATCAAGCTTATTTTTGAAAGGGAAAAATATCCAATAAGCGGCATAAACCAGGAGATGGACATTTTTCTTGCAAAAATATCCAAATCACTATTTTCGAAACACATTTTAGACGTTTTTCTATGCAGTTCATCTGCAGTGTGTTCAAATCACAAGGGAGAGTGTTGGGGGTGGGATTTGGGTGTCCCCACAACTTGGACGTTTTTCTGCTAAAATAGAACAAAGCGAAACCGTCCAGGGCTAAAAGTTGGACGTTTTGGTTTGGACCTGTTTCAATAACAACTAAGGTGAAAAACAGTGGAGGAACAGAAAGGAAAACCACTCACAGATGGTGTATGCCAAGTTTAGCTACAGTGGTGTTGTCCAATGTCTCCTTTTCAGTAATTACCAAGTGAAGACTTTTTCCGATGATCTTTCTGGGAATATGTCAGATATGACAAATTCCTAGACCCCTGATGCAAGCCAGTAGGGCCGAAACACGAGTCGTATCAGAGCTCCTTATTGATCTTGAAGTTTACTGAAATAAATAAGGTTTTTGGACACCATCTGTGAGAGGTTTTCCTTTCTGTTCCTCCATTGTTTTTCGCCTGGCGCATCCTATCTGTGGAGTGTTTTCCTTCTGTTTGTGACTCAATAACTACTAAGTCATAAAAAAGTGCCTTAAATGACCAGATGACCACAGGAGGGATTAAGACATGACCCCCCCCCCTTATTCTTCCAGTGGTCACTGACCCACTCCATCCCTTTACTCCCCCAGTGGTCACTGACCCCTATCCCACCCCCCCAAAGATGTGAAAGAAACAGTACATTTCAGCCTCTATGACAGCATCAGATGTTATGGCCAATCCTACTAGAACAGCAAGCTGGTCCCTGGAGTAGCCTAGTGGTAGGTACCATGCACTATATAGAAGAGGACCCAGGCCCATATCCCACTGTAACCTGGTACACTTGTGGTGGAAAGTGTGAGCCCTCCAAAACCCGCTAAAAACCTACTGAACCCACATAAGTTCTATTGTAGTGGTGTATAGTTGGGTACAGTAGGTTTTTGGTGGGTTTTGGAAGGCTCATCATACAATATGAGGAGGTAAGGGTGAGATGTGTACCTGGGACATTTTATATGAAGTCCACTGCAGTGCCCCCTAGGGTGCCCCACTGCTTTGATCAGATGTCTGTTTGGCCAGTCTACTAAGGGCCCTGTTTACTAAGACGTGTTAGCATTTTTAGTGTCCGCTTAATTCTAGAGACACCCATATATTCCTATGTGTGTCTTCAGCGTTTAGCGCGTGCTGTTTAGCTTGTGCTAAAAAGGCTAGTGCTTCCTTAGCGCTGCTTACTGAACAGGGCCGTAAGAATGCTGGCTCCTCCTACATCCCAGTGGCTTGCTTTTGTGCATTTTTCCCTTGGACTTTTTTTTTCTTTTTAATTGTCAGAAAAGAAAAACGCACTGAGCAAAAAACATCTAAGGAAATGGCCATTTTCGAAACAAAAAAAATAGACTTTTTTAGGTTTGGAAATTACCATGTTCACCAGTTGATTTTTGGACATTTTCAGCAAAACATCTAATATCAGATTTAGACATTATATCAAAAATGCCCCTCTATATATGGTAGAATAATAAAGGACACTTTGGAAGAGTAGGGGGCAGTTTTTGTAATTAACAGGTCTAATGTGCATAGATTGTCTAGGTTGAAAAAGAGGTGTACTGGTTGCAAGATTCCAGATTTCTAACATATTTTACAAAAGGCTTGCTCAGTGTAGTCTTTAGAAAAAAAGTATTTACAAGGCTATGGAGAATGTAAAGAAGTGGGAGTAGCCATTTTTAAAAACCTACATTCAAAAAAAGATTGGAATTAGGGCTTTATGTATAAGTGGAAGATTTGGCTATCTACATATTTTAAGTAGCTGCATTTTATTTAATTGAGGGTCCTTTTACTAAGCGGCAGTATAAAGTAGCCTTAGCATGCCCTTATGTGGGTTTTTCCTGCGCTTAAGGCCAGTTGTACTGCAGCACTAAAATGGCCAATTTCCATTTTCTTCATTAATGGTCTTATGCTAAGATCATCATTAGCTCGTGACCATTATAAAAATTATGGCGTTAGCACTTACTGACACCTGTTTTATAGGTGGTAAGGGCTCATGTGGTAATCCTGCATTAATCATCAGTTAGTGCACAGTAATGATCAGCACAGAAACACCCACTCTCCGCCCCCCCAGCCATACCCCCACAAAAAAAATTTAAAAATTGTTTTTTAGCGGAGGTTAGCACACGCTGATTCAAACTTACCACAAAATACCTGAGCGTGTCCAGCGGTAAGCCATTTTAAGCTGCGGTAAGCACATGCCAGCGCTTATCGAAGCTTAGGGGAAAAAAACCTTACTTATTAGGATTTATTTACCACCTTTTTGAAGAAATTCAGCCAAGGTAGTTTACAGCAAGAATAAATCTTGATCAACAATACTGTGGTATCTATGCACCAATGCTAGGCTTATTAAAAATCAAAAACCTGGAGGAAAAAAAGCCTTAAAAATCTGCCATACTCAGTGGAAAACTTTCAAGAATCTTAGTACTGCCACAGACATTTCATTCATCATTGGCCAGAAAAACCTCCAAATCTTACACTCATTTTGTGTTTTATTAATCTCTTAATTTTTATTTTAACCTTTATATAACAAACATCTATCCACTGATGTCCACATGCATTTGAATCTGCAACAAATTTCATAGGCAGTATGGCACATCTCATTCTTCCCAACCAAGAGGATGGCCAATGTAACGCCGATTTTTAAAAAAGGTTCCAGAAGAGATCCGGGAAATTATAGACCGGTGAGTCTGACGCTGGTGCCAGGTAAAATGGTAGAGACTATTATTAAGAACAAAATTACAGAGCATATTCAAAAGCATGGATTAATGAGACAGTCAACATGGATTAAGAGAAGGGAAATCTTGCCTCACCAATCTACTACATTTCTTCGAACATGGGGATAAAGGGGAACCGGTTGATATTGTGTATCTGAATTTTCAGAAGGCGTTTGACAAAGTACCTCATGAAAGACTCCAGAGGAAATTGGAGAGTCATGGGATAGGAGGTAGTGTTCTATTGTGGATTAAAAACTGGTTAAAAGATAGAAAGCAGAGGGTAGGGTTAAATGGTCAGTATTCTCAATGGAGAAGGGTAGTTAGTGGGGTTCCCCAGGGGTCTGTGCTGGGACCGCTGCTTTTTAACACATTTATAAATGACCTAGAGATGGGAGTAACTAGTGAGGTAATTACATTTGCTGATGGCACAAAGTTATTCAAAGTCATTAAATCGCGGGAGGATTGTGAAAAATTACAAGCGGACCTTACGAGATTGGGAGACTGGGAGTCTAAATGGCAGATGACATTTAATGTGAGCAAGTGCAAAGTGATGCATGTGGGAAAGAGGAACCCGAATTATAGTTATGTCATGCAAGGTTCCACGTTAGGAATCACGGACCAAGAAAGGGATCTAGGTGTCGTCGTTAATGATACATTGAAACCTTCTGCTCAGTGTGCTGCTGCGGCTAAGAAAGCAAATAGAATGTTAAGTATTATTAGGAAAGGAATGGAAAACAAAAATGAGGATGTTTTAATGCCTTTGTATCGCTCCATGGTGCGACTGCACCTCGAATATTGTGTTCAACTCTGGTCACCGCATCTCAAAAAAGATATAGTGGACTTAGAAAAGGTGCAGAGAAGGGAGATGAAAATGATAAAGGGGGTGGGACGACTTCCCTATGAGGAAAGGCTAAAGCAGCTAGGGCTCATCAGCTTGGAAAAAAGGTGGCTGAGGGGAGATATGATAGAGTTCTATAAAATAATGAGTGGAGTTGAACGGGTAGATGTGAAGCATCTGTTCATGCTTTCCAAAAATGCTAGGACTAGGGGGCATGCGATGAAGCTACAATGTAGTAAATTTAAAACTATTCAGAGAAAATGTTTCTTAACTCAACATATAATTAAACTCTGGAATTCGTTGCCAGAGAATGTGGTAAAGGCCGTTAGCTTAGCAGAGTTTAAAAAAGGTTTGGACGGCTTCCTAAAGGAAAAGTCCATAGACCGTTATTAAATGGACCTGGGGAAAATCCACTATTTCTGGGATAAGCATTATAAAATGTTTTGTACATTTTTGGGATCTTTCCGGGTATCTGTGACCTGGATTGGCCACTGTTGGAAACAGGATGCTGGGCTTGATGGACCTTTGGTCTTTCCCAGTATGGCAATACTTATGTACTTATGGGTCCCATTTCGCTTAACAGCTTTTTCAAGGGGAACCCTCCTGCGTGCCAAAACATTCATATGCTATTCGTCACTTCTTACATCATACTTCTTTGGTGTATATATACCACAGTATTGTTGATCAAGATTTATTCTTATTATCTGAGGAGAAATCTGATTGTTTTACAGCAACACTAACCTGGGTATGAGCCATACACGATTAAAGCAGTAGAAAATACTCAAATAACAGTACCTGCTATAACACAGAGGCAGATTTTAGAAAGGCTGTGCAGAGGGGGATTCAAACTGTTGCCTTACTGTTTTACAAGAGGGTCTGTCAAACACATGTTGCAGAAGCAGTTAGACGTAAGAAGCAACATAAAACGTGATCTGTAATCAATTGGCCAAAAAGTCCAGGAGTCACAAACAGATCAAGCAATTAGAGGAGAAAATTTGCAAAATCAAAAAAAGAGAGCAGCAAATGCAGCAATACACCAGCGCTATTTTACAGTTGCAGAATGGCCTGGAAGATTTAGCCCATCAGAGCTAGAGGAGCAATATAAGACTGCTGGACTAGCTGAAGGAAAGATTTGGCTGAATATTTGGAGAGTCTTCTTAGACCATTGTTAAAATGTATCTTTCACTGCACCTGAAAATAGAAAGAGCCCAGAGGGTCCTGACTGGTAAACATGGAAAGTCATCATAGCTAAGGCCATTGCAAAAATGCTTCATTTACGCAGGTGGAGACCACTCTGCAGGTAGGTGGCCAGAAAATCAACATTGTGCAGGATTTTACTGCCATCCCCATGCAGAAGTGCAAGGATTTTTTGTGTGCGCAATGGGCATGCAGTATAGCACTACCCTGCCTCAGTAGCAAAGTACCGCCTAATATCACTTTTGAATGCAGATTATAAAATACTAGTGGAACCAAGCCTGTTTCCTCAACAATGAAATGGGCCTAGAAAGGCTCCCTTGTAAGCGATTTTTTTTCTCTCCCCTGCCCTCCCCTCCCCTCCATGTCCAGCGATTCTTCCCTTCCCTCCCCTCCCCTCCCCTCCCATCACCTCGCCTCCCCTCCATGTCCAGCGATTCTCCTCTTCCCTGCCCTCTCATCCGTGCCCCGTGATTCTCTTCTCCTGTCCTCTCCTCCCATCCCATCCATGTCCATCGATTCTGCTCTGCTCTGCCCTGCCCTCCCCTCGATGTGCCGCGATTCTCTCTTCCTTTGTGCCTCATCGTTTCTGGCTGGCCTGGCTGGCTTCCCTTCCGTTGGTAACATCCTGACGTCAGCTTGCCTCCAGCGTTCCCTTCCCTCTCACTGTTCCGCCCTCTGTCATTATGTTTTGACGCGAGGGCGGGGCAGTGAGGGGGAATGGAACGCTGGAGACTGACTGACATCTTGAGATGTTACGAACCCAGGCAGCCAGACAGCGGTGGAACGTTGGAGGTGCAAATTATTATATAGGATGATATGCTAAGATACTTGCTGATCAGACAATCCCAAACTTTCATAATCCGCTGATTACAGCCCAACATCAGAAGTCCTCAGTTGAAGCCTTATCAGTTGCCACAGAAAAGTCATTTGGTAGTGTTGAATGGTGTACTTTTCTGCTCTCGGATGGTTCGGCTGTGGGGATAGTTTTATACAGTAGGTGTCAGTTCTTTACAGTAACCCATAATCTCAGATATTGATTAATAGTACCTTGTCAGAAAACATTTCTTTAAGGTGCGGTATAAAGCAGGGATGCCCATTATTGCCCCTTTTGTTCAGTCTATTGCTTGACCTCCTTCTTGTAGCCATACATCAAGATGCTGAAGTACATGGTATCGATATACTTGGAGAGGAATGCAAGTTAGCAGCGTAAGCTGCTTATTTTTATTCTCCCAGAGTCCTCAATACTGGCTAACTCATCTAATCATCCAGTTTGCTGAGTTCTCTGGCTACAGAATAAACTGGAGCAAATCAAAACTAATGCCCATGAACGACTGGTGCACACAAATGGAAGCTGAGCAGTTTGATTTCAAATAGGCTGGTGCAAGCGTAAAATACCTGGGACTCAACCTGACTAGACACATTGAAGTTATCAAACAGCAAGGACTGCAAAAGATGAGTTTATATTGTCTCAGTCCACCACCCGATGGTCAGCTAAGCAACTTTTGTGGTGGGCCCACCTAGATTTGGTTATGATAGTAGTGACTGCACAGCTAAATTATGTCTTAAGCATGTCCCCTTTTCTCTATCCAGCCATGGCCATGTGTGTTTGTGAGGGGGGGAGCCCTTACTGTCACCCTTTGAAGTGGCAGTAAGGGATCCTGTGCTAACCTGGCAGTAACTGGGATAGCATGTGGCACTGTTTGATTACCGCAGGTTAGCGCCGCACTGAAAAATATGGGCCAATTTTCCCTAGCACGGGAAATGGTACATGCTGGGGCCTGGAACTACCACCGGCGCCTGCATCGGGCTGGCAGTAGCTCCAGATTAGCATGTGGAAAGACTGCATTGGGCTTACTGCCACTTTGTAAAAGGGCCCCTTTAAGCGGTAACCCATAGCCAGTTAAGTGCTGAATATCACAGTGAGGGGTCCTTTTTCAAAGGCATGCTAGCATTTTTAGCGCGCACTAAAAATAAGCTACACGCTAAACATTAGAGACGCCCATATATTTCTATGGGCATCTGTAGCATTTGGACAAATTCCTGAAAGAAAAGTCCATAGTCTGCTATTGAGACAGACATAGGAAGCAACTGTTTGCCCTGGTATTGGTAGCATGGAGTGTTGCTTGGGTTTTTGCCAGGTACTTGTGACCTGGCTTGGCCACTGTTTGGAAACCAGGATCAGGATACTGGGCTAGATGGACCATTGGTCTGTCCCAGTATGGCTACTCTTATGTATGTTATGTATGTTAATCATTAATGCACGATAAAAACGCTAGTGCACCTTTGAAAAAGGACCCCAGAGTTGGCTATGTGTTAGCTGGCTCCGGAAACCCAGAAATTCAATGCTAGTGCCTGGATGTGACCCAATATTGAATTTCCAGGTTTAACGCTGGCAGCGGTCAACAAAATACTGATTGCCGCCAGCTGAATATCAGATCCACAGTGTCTATTATTATTATTAAGGGTCAAGTTTGCTAAAGTATATAAGTGGCAACCTGGATTCAGGTCTGGCAAGTGATCGTTAATAGATAGATAACTGATGGTTCACGCTGTGTGCTTTCTGCCCTCTAGAAAAGACCGAAGTGTTAAAGACAGATGATGAGAACATTATAGAATAACATGTATAGAATGTTTGTACGTTTGGGAAGCTCGCCAGGTGCCCTTGGCCTGGATTGGCCGTTGTCGTGGACAGGATGCTGGGCTCGATAGACCCTTGGTCTTTTCCCAGTGTGGCATTACTTATGTACTTAAGATACGGAGTAGTAGCCCATATATCGCTATAGGGAGTGTAGGGATACCAGGTAATCCATGTAATTCATTTTTCAACAATAATGACATTGTAAATAATTCTCTTCTTTTTCCCCTTCTCCTACACAGTTAATAGCCAAGTTACCAAATATAACAGCACTTTGTAACCTTCATGGGGAGAAACTGCAGGTGTTTAAGCAATCTCATCCAGAGATAGTGAACACACTGTTTCCTCCGCTATACAAGGAACTCTTTAATCCAGACTCTACCACTAGCTGCAAGTAAAGAAATAGCAGAAAGCCCTGGAATGCTTCACTACCGGGACCACAGAAATATGTTCACTAAGATTTTCTACAAGCATCACTACTGAAACACTAGCAATGTCCTGCACTTATTAGAATAATTTTCACCGCTACAGTGTGAAGAATGTAGGTGTGTACCCTCTGGGGCTGTTCCGCTCTCCATCGACAAATGTACAAAGAGAGGACAGCGGGTGGACTTTTTTACCTTATTATTATTATTTTATTGAGAGATGTTTTTGGAAACAAAATGTTCATAGAATTTTATTGTAGATATAAATGAAGAAAGAGCAGTACTTTTCAGTATTA
The DNA here is from genome assembly GCF_901765095.1 of Microcaecilia unicolor. Taxonomy (NCBI): domain Eukaryota; kingdom Metazoa; phylum Chordata; class Amphibia; order Gymnophiona; family Siphonopidae; genus Microcaecilia; species Microcaecilia unicolor. The sequence continues at coordinate 223,352,052 of NC_044032.1, read as the reverse complement.
TGCTTCGTTTATCATTCTAACATAATTTAAGAGAATTCAACTTATTAGACTTACCTATTTCTATGTATTAGATGCTCAGTGCATGTGAAATTTTGAAGTTCTTTGTGTGTGTGTGTATATGTGTATATATTTATATACATGTACACACTGATGTATGCATTCTGTGTTTTTAAGGGTCGTATATTTACTTACAAATTCTAAACAGGCAGACTTGTTTGCATTTCTACCCTTCTCCCTTTCACTCTACCATTTGTTGGGCAATCGAGCTCCTGTTATGCTAACCAGAGCTGAGTTATCCCTTGCTGATTCCCTTTTCATTTTTTAATATCTGTAAAAGTGTGAACGTCTGCAACACGCAATATAAATTGTACGGGGGACAATCTAATAGTGGAAAGGTCTCGCGTAGGTCAGCACGAAGAACAATCCTGACATAGAGGTTTCTTGCTGCTTCTATTGTACTGAATTTTTAATGCCGTCAGACCTAACACCTCATAAGTAAGGTACAAGGAAGATGGTTGTATTTTATTCATTACACCATTGTCAACTACCAGTTTGAAAATGTAGTGTGAAACTTTATTACGTTTCCCATGAAAATGAACTAAGGAAGTCAAATTATTTCATCATCATCATCATCTATACAAAGAGTGAACGGAAGGTGCCAAGATTGTCCAGTTAATGAAGTGTCTGCCAGCCGGTGCAGGGAAAGGTATATCTGTACCTCATGAGATTTCTTATATATTGATACAGTCTAATGCTGAGGTCTATGTATAGCAATTAACAGCCAAGTGGAAGCTAATAACAGTAGAAGGCATTGTTCTAGGATTTTTCTTAGCAAGCTTGCCCCCCTGTTTACTAAGCCACACTGGCTTAGTAAATAAGGGGGGGGGGGTTGGTGTTATAGCAATATAATGAACTGTTCCTACTGGTAATCATAGGGACTCACTGGTCATTTGGTTCTGGAAGGCCAGGTTTATATCTTGAAAAGATATTAGCCAAGCGAATGCTAGATACTGAGAAGGCCAAGGTAGCTTACTACAGTGTAGCAACCGCAATTCCATGAAAGCCCTCGCACTCATATTGTTCTGTGTTATGACCAGATTTGTAAAGAACAAAAGGCCATACGACAATAAAAGAAAATATAAGCGATGTTATAATAGGTTTAAGTGACCTCAGTAGCAGTGCAGTTTACTTCTCAGCCTTCAGGTTTATTTAGTTTCTGTTAAAGATATGTTCGTACAAGCACATCATTTAACCATCTTTACCTTGAAATGGAACACAGGTGCTTGATCTGTTCTTCCCACCCCAACACACAATAACTATGAGTTTTGAATGAGATAATTTTGCAGTGACTTGAAAATTCCAGTCCTGCAAGGCAAACGTATCAATTATTTTTCTCTGCCACTACAAGTAAATTCAGTTTTGAACTTTTCTACTAAATTATATTCAGTATCTGAAGACAGATGTAAACTGCTTGTTAATGCTACAGCAGGGAGGTAATCCTGATGGTATAAATGTCACTCCTCACTGTTTGTATAAAGAATTAATTCCAAGAGTCATATTTCCTTCTAATGGATATATTACTTCACTGATTGCTTGGAAAACAGGGCAATAGGAAGGCATTTAATTAAACAAACCACTTTTTTTTGTCTCTTTACTCTTTCTATCCATCTCCTTGCCATCACTTTAACGATTCATGACTGATTTGTTCATGCTTCTTTCTCCAACGTGAGGGATACCCTTTTCTAACTCATGACGTCAAGACATATATACATTACACATCTTGTCTGTTTATATGTACAAAGGGATATTGAGAAACAACTTTCAAAGGCATCTCTCAAGGCCGGTGAAATTGGCATAATCAAAAGCCAATTTTGGCCGGCCTCAACTGCAGTCCGTTGCGGAACCGGCCAAACTTCAAGGGGGCATGTCGGAAGGGTAGCGAAGGCAGGACAGGGGCGTGCCGGGGCGTGCTTAAGAGATGGCCAGCTTCGCCTGATAATGGAAAAAAGAAAGCCGGCCCTGACGAGCATTTGGCCGACTTTACTTGGTCCGTTTTTTTTCAGGTCCAAGTCCCAAAAAAGTGCCCGAACTGACCAGATGACCACCAGAGGGAATCGGGGATCACCTCCCCTGACTCCCTGAGTGGTCACTAACCCCCTCCCACCCTCAAAAAAACAACTTAAAAAACTTTTTTTGCCAGCCTCTATGCCAGCCTCAAATGTCATACTCGGGTCCATCGCAGCAGTATACAGGTCCCTGGAGCAGTTTTAGTGGGTGCAGTGGACTTCAGGCAGGCGGACCCAGGCCCATCCCCCCCTACCTGTTACACTTGTGGTGGAAAATGGGAGCCCTTCCATACCACCCAAAACCCTGTACCCACATGTAGGTGACCCCCTTCACCCCTTAGGGCTATGGTAGTGGTGTATATTTGTGAGTAGTGGGTTTTGGGGGGGGGGGGGGTTGGGGGGCTCAGCACCCAAGGTAAGGGAGCTATGCACCTGGGAGCTATTTATTTTTTTAGAAGTGCCCTCTAGGGTGCCTGGTTGGTGTCCTGGCATGTCAGGGGAACCAGTGCACTACAAATGCTAGCCCCTCCCACGACCAAGTGCCTTGGATTTGGCCAGCTCTGAGATGGTTGGCCTCAGTTTCCATTATTGGCATCTCAAACCTGGCCAAATCCAAGGCATTTGGCCAGCCCCAACCGTATTCTCGAAACGAAAGATGGCTGGCCATCTCGTTCGAAAATACGGTTGGCCCGTCCCTTCGCGGTGCCGTCCTCGTAGATGGGCGCCCTTAAAGATGGCCGGCCCCGTTCGAAAATGCCCCTCTATATGGTTGACATATGGCATAAACAGGCAACAGTAATGAATTTTAATATATGCATTTATTCACTTGTTCTGTTGGAACTTTGCATCAGCTGTTAGAGTTTATTGTAAATAGTTGCTATTTGCAATGACAGGTCAGTGTTTGCAATTTTCAATCTCTGTATTCAGTCCAGGTGTACTCTCTAGTACATGGTCTGCTTTTTTTTCTCTCTAGGGTATTTCTCCATGTTTACCCTGTTTCTAGTGTGCCTGAAGGCATGTCTTCAGAATAGATTATACAATTTAAGGTGCTTACTTGCATACTGCAGTAGTATAAGGACTAATTATATTTTTATTTGTACTACCAGTACATTTATACATATTTATTGGATTAGTCAGAAAAATACTACAAGCCCCTGCAATATGAAATTTCTTAGCCGAATAATACTGCATTGTAATACACTATTTTCCTAGTTGATGCTCATGTGAGGAAAATCATTTTATAGTACAAAACAATTATGCATTTTTTATATTTAGGAAAAATATTTGATGCAGACAATAATTCAGCATTGTATAAATTCTGCAGAAAGGACTAAGCACATTCTTATAGATCTAGCATGTGCCTGTGTTAGCAGATACATTCATTTCACCTTTTTACTTTTCTGTTTCCCACTTAGTAAATGACAATCACTGCATGATGCAGATGTTGCACTGTATGCCACTCAGGGATGTCTCACTGCAAAAGTAAGACAAAGAAAAATATTTTAAAACATCTGATTTTTGTTTTCTTAAAGGATCAAATTTGTTATTAAATAAAAGAAAGTCAGGCAAAGCCCTGAAGCCAATAATTAGAAATGCTAAGGCTTTTACACAGGCTGAATTCACTGTCACTCTTTCCTCTACCCAATGTGGCATTTTGTTTTTTTTTTGTTTGTTTGTTTATTTTCCTTTTGATTGCTCTGTTCTTGACAGTTAGTGGTTGTTTTTACCTTTGATGAAGCAATTAATAAAGAAATAAAAAGATCAGTCTATATGGTAATACTGGTACGTAAAGGAAAAACTTTAGAGGCAGGTTTTAGGAAGAACGTTCAAATCGGAATTCAGATGTCCAGGTTGGAATATCTAAAGGTTCACTAGTGTTTTAGAACAAAACCTGCCAAAGTAGAACCTCTTCTAAAATGCATTGATCCCACTATTTTTGATATTTATGGATATAAAATGGATGCACCCGCCACATAACTGGCACATAAACGTCCATTTCTAAAATACATTGAGGAATGGATGTTAGTGCATCAAATGTGTGTGGCAGTAGCATCCATTTTATATCACAAATATCAGAAATAGAATTGGGATCAACATGGCTCCATAAATGTGTCTCTTCCAGCAACAAACACAAGGATGTGCCAGAATATACAACATTTATGTCAGCCATTTTATAAACATACATGCATATTTTTTCCAAAGCTGCCACAGAGCCTGATATCCCTCTTTCGAGGAGGGGGGGGGATAAACTACTGGGGGATCAAAGGGATGACCTCTCCTAATCCCTCAAGTGGAGCACTGCTCAATGCAAGCATTTTTCTGAAACCTAGACATCCGAGGTAGCAGCCATAAAAATCCTATTGTTGATCTCTTTGGATGTTGGAATGCAGTTCCCTTCTGAAATGGAGAATTAGAATGCAAGTTTATTTATTAGCCCCATCCTAGCCACACCCAGAACATGCCCCCCCTTGCCCATCTATAAATGTTTGAGTTTTAGACATGCATATCCCGGATTTATAAAATCAGGATTAAGACTTGTATGCAATAAAAGGGTTCTGCACATCTAAAAGATGAGTAGGGCTTCTGAAATGACTGCCTTAGTCACACCAATACTGAAAAGCAGGGTCAGGTGAATAAATAGCAATTATTATTGCTTTCTCAGTGTAAAGACATCCGTTCATACTCAAGAGGGTGAATATGCAATTGCTTGTAACTAGCCTTTCACTGATCTCCGGAGGATCCTTTTTCCCAGCCCTTGCAACATAGTGTTTCCTTGCCTAGGATTGCATTAAAATGTGTGTGCAAGTTCCTATAATCTTATATCAAGTTTGCACTAAGTGATCTCTGATTCACTTGCTCAGCCAAGTCTTACCAGAACTGAAGATGCTCTGGAGTTTAGACCGTCCTAGGTGAAACCACTGGAAGGAATCGAAGTTAGCATGCAGCATGCCTAACCATTAGGTACTTGGTCCATTGCTTCCTTCAATCTACACCCAGTGGCAACTGGTGTGCCCTAAAGTGAATTGCAACTAACATGTTAATTATTGTCCAAAAAAAAAGAAACAACGAACATAAAGGAAACAGCAGCATGCACTCAACTGCTAGTTTTGTGTTTTCTCTTTTGTCTGTCTACTTTCATTTCGCCATAAAGATGCAAACAAAGGTTTTGTGATAAAAGGGAAAGTCTAGAACTAATGAGACTTAAAGCTCAATGGGGCATTCATTTTGAACTGACAACTACCAGAAAACATAACAATGACAGTGAATTCGGGAAATGGCGTATATGAATTTAACATCTCTGTCATAACTGTTCTTTCTAGAGACTGAAAGAAATGTCATTAGACACTGAAGCAATAATTTTGTGTTTATTTGTAATAGGTGTTTGCTGAAAATGTTGGCTTTGCATGCTGTCTTTTGTATAATATAAAGAAAAGCAATTCTGTATATGTTATGTTCATACTGAAGGAACCTGTGTCTGTATGTATTGGGATACTGCTGATGGATAGTATAGGTTTGTTGTGGAAAAGGTTCAATACCCTTATAAACTGGCTATCAACAGCTCAGTCATCCGCAAAGTCTTTTCAGAACATTCCTTCTACTCTTTTTTTTTCCAGTTCTTCTGACTTTTTCTTGTATCTCTTATTGCTCAAAACAGCAGCCTTCAGTGGGAATAACGGGGAAAGGCATAGTTGATACGGGCTATGGATCATAGCCTTTTCCCTTATGGCTGTCTTGTTCAACAAAAAGCACTTATAATGGTTTTGATGAGGTTATCCTCCAACCAGATGAAAAAGAGGCAAATATTTTCTCCTTCTTTAAGGAGTTTTCTCACCCTCTGATGTAGACCATTTTAAGAGGGTGAAGTAAAATGTTTAATTTGTCTGCTGTAAAGTTCTGAAGTTTGGATTATGCATTCTTGTGCGGTATGAGTTCTAAGAGTGGAGGAGTAGCCAAGTAGTTAGAGCAGCAGGCTAAGCACTGGGGAAGCCAGGCTTCAAATACTGCCTCTCCTTGTGACCTTGGACAAGTCAACTCACCTTACAGCTTATAATGTGAACCCTCTGTGGCAGGAAATTACCTAGTGTATCACTCTGTAACACAACTTTGTACTCAGACTTGGAAAGCATGAGTAATGAAATTTAAAAATCTTGATTGATCACATGCATAAACCACAATAAATGCATAGTTCTTGTGACCACGAAATTGAGTTCTGCCCAGTTCAATACAAAAACATCAGCTCATGAGAAAGAAAACTAAAATCCAAAGTCAGACTCCCACTGATTCCTCTACATTGCCTCATCTGATTAACATTAAGGAAAGTATATAAATGAACCTAATATTGTATTGTAGAAAAAAAGAAGACAAATATTTTTTTAGATGTAATTACTTTTAATATATGCTTGAGTAAAGTCTAATATTAAGTGTGCAGTCTCTGTAAATTTTGTTGTATTTCACACGAGACTGTGTTTACATGCTGAATATTTTTTCTATGTCTCTTGTTTAAATATAAGACTTTGTAACAGTTTTTAGAAAGAAAACAAAGCATCCCAAAAGCAAAATGGTGACCCTCTCCCTATGGCTGTAAAGGCGTCTTCTGTTCTTATTCTAACCAATACCATAACAGACAAAAATAACGATTAGTTTGATTCACCATTGGTATAAAGTTGATTTGGCTGTTTGTAACATAAGCAAATTGTTAAAAACAGCACTGCCAAGGTATCCCAAAGAGTGAATATGTTTGTTAAGAACAGTGGTATGAGACCTTGTATATGGCCACTGAAAGACAAACAATATGAAAAATAGTCATATAGGAGGTAATTCTATAAGTCGGGCACCTCTATTTTATGCTATGGGGTAAGATCTATAATGGCACCTAGGTAAGGGGTGTCTAAAATCTAGGTGCCCACAGTTACACAGCCATAGATTTGATGTAACTGCATGTGCCCCAATGTGGCAAGGGCCCGGGTACCTTACAGTATTCTGTAAGTCACGTTTGTAAGTGATGGCCCCGACCCTGCTGCACCCTGTGTATGTCTTCTTGTATTTAGGGGATATGCCAATTAGGTGAGCCTTTACAGAATACTGCTTCGGGGGAATATTTATTTATTTATATCAGCATTTATATCCCACATTTTCCAAACAGGTTTGGTTCAATGTGGCTTACAAAGTTAGCTAGTGGAGGTAGAGAAATACACTTTTAAGAAGAGAGTACAGTAAGGCTTCGAGAGTTGAAGTCCGAGTAAGAAGGAATAAGGGAGTGGTGTGGCTCGGGGGACGAAGTTGGGGGAGGCTCTGTTTGTGTGTTAGGGGTTAACTTAGATACAAAGGATCATCATGTTTGGGGTGTGTTGGTGCTTTGGATGTTTTGAAGCCTTGAGCTGACTTTATGTGGTGGGGGATGAGGTAGTGGTGCTTGTGAGATGAGATGAAATAGACATTGATACTGACATTTTGACATATTTGTTATTGAACAATGCTGACATTTAAGCGCGTCCGTGTCCGTATGCACAGGTCAATAACAATATTGTGTACATTTATGCACATAATGCAAGCATAAAGGTAAATGGCCCTGTATAGACCTGCCTCCTTAACTTGCTCATGTGACGGTAGAGAATCAATGGTGAATATGATGCAGAATCCGCTGTGACTCTTTTCAGGAAGTGGCATCATCAGACAAAAGATTTGCTGGCATCAGAGAACCATGAACATCAGATTTCATTTTCACCTTGAAATAACTGAGTCCCCTATTCATTAAAAGGTGCTAATCCATTGCTAAAGTAACCCGATTAATGTTTATAGTTACATGGGGCTGTGTAAGTTATTTACCACATTCACTAGATTTGTTAGTCCCCTGGGACATAGGGCAATACCTACTATACCTCAGTGTACCTTACCTGGAAAGGTGTAAGCTAATTCAAACATTCCCCCCCCCCCCCCATACAGTATCCCCCATACAGATTCTTTAAATGGTGCACAAATATGGACATGTGAACAATTTAATTGAGAAATGAACAAATTAGCACAAATAATTGGCAACAGTTTGGATTTGCGGGCACATCTTGCTAAGCGCTGTTTTATAAAGTGCACACGCAAGTCCTGAAGTGTGTAACTGAAAAAGGGGGTGTGGCTATGGGGTGGGTCAGGGGCAGTCACTAAAAATGTGTGCACTATTAACAGAATTCAGGGGTTCCACTCCTAATTTACGTGCAAGGGATTTACACCAGCTTCTAGTTGGTGTTAATCCTCATGCCAAAAGTTGAGCACAGATCCCGGCGCTATGCACCATTCTATAAACAGCTCAGAGCACACATTTTTTACAGTGCCCAAATTAGGGCACCATGTACTGAATTTAGTCCTACGTGTGTTAAATTTAACATGAACTGAGATCATTTAGCACCGTGCGTTTGTGAATAGGAGCCTAATTTTTCTTTCAAGTGAGATTTTAACCATGAACGTACATTAAGAAGTTAACCAAACCTTAAGGTAGAGTTTTAAAAAAAACCCTACATGTAGTCCAAACAGCAAACCAAGAAGTAGGGGTGGACCAAGAAATCTTCACAGCCAGGGATCAATAAAAACATCTTTTATTCAGCACCACATTAGTGCATGACACGGAGCCATGGTTCAATGGAACGACCATCTGCATCAGGGGTCTGACACTTGTTGTAGAGCAGAGGTTTTCAACACAGTCCTTGGGGCACACCCAACCGGTCAGGGTTTTCAGGGTTATCCACTGAATTCAATGAGGATATCCTGAAAACCCCTACTGGCTGGGTGTACCCCGAGAACTGGGTTGAAAACCTCTGTTGTAGAGAATCACAAAAAATGGGTAAAGAATGGGACAATTTTTGATAAGTAAGCCGCTTGAGTTTAGTTGTGATCAGTCGGACGCCAATATGCCTGCCAAAAATAGCAACAGAATGCACATTAATCTGAATTAGCATATATTCCTGGATTCTATATATGGATCTGGCATTTCGACATGGATCCAAGATGTGCACGCAAATAGATTAACAAGCCAGTAACTGTACAGCGCTGTGTATGTCTAGTAGCGCTATAAAAATGATTAGTAGTAGTAGCAGAAGTTAAGTGCCACTAATTTGGTTTTGCATCTGCCTGTGTGCTACATCCCCTAGCGCTCAGTTCAGAAAGGAACGTGGCCAAGGGAGGAACATGGGTGGGTCAGAGGCATATTGAGAATTGTGTGCAGTGTTCATAAAATAGTGCCATTTATGCAGCCAAATGCCGTGAGTTTTCAGCTGGCGTAAATACTGGCGCTCCACTTTAAGCATGGGAATTGGCTCTAACTGCTATTCTGTACATGGTGCTCATCACAGCGCACCCTTTATGCAATAGTGTTTAACGCCGATTTTTTCCAGCAGCGATTTTTGAGCGTGATTTATAGAATTCACCCTCCCCCCCAATCAGTAAAAAGGCTCCATTTAGAATAATGGATCTTGTATTATTTAACATATATTAATTTGCATTAACAAGGCCTATAATCTACAAGTCAAGGGAGAGCCTCCTCATTCTTTAACTTGATGCTTACCATTAGACGCCAAGTGCACATATGTTTATAGAATGCCAGCACTTAACATATCAGAGGCGCTGGTGTTTGGCATTTACGCAGGTATGTTCTAGGTGCTATTTTACAAAGTATACACCAAAGTGAGGTGTGTACGGGTAGGCGGAGCATGGGTGCACCACCAAGTGGCACAGACAACTTCTATAGTATTGTCAGCGGTGCACATTGAATGGAGCAACTTAGGCAGCCCAACCTCCACCAGCCATGGAGCTGCTTCAATGGGCCATGTCTCCATTTTGGCATGCCAGAGTGACTTTGGGCTAAAATCCTAGAACAGCCTAGCCATACCTAAGTGGCGGTATAGAACTGGCACTAAGCATGCTCATTGTGGCATCCATTTCTTGGTGCCAAATTATAGAATGAGCCCCCTCCTTATCATTTTTTTCAGACTTTCTGAGAAACCATGAAATTTTGTAAATTGCTCCATAATCAGTGCTAATTCTACTGTGGATGCTCTTTTTCACTAACACAAGGTCAGGGGATCCCATTCAAATTGTCATCTACATCAACAACGAGTAATGTTACACACCTAGTGCAACACAGGCGGGAACACACATGCAAAATAATTCCCAAAATGTGATTTATTATGACTAGAGCGTTAAGGCAATAAATTTATAAATGTATTTAAAAGCAATTTAGATTGAAACATAATTTTCTATTTTTTAAATCCTGAAATGTATCCTACCTTTTTGGCATCTGAGAGAAATAATTTGCTTCTGTTTCCAAAAGGCAGAAGTTCAATGTTCTTTTCATCCAGGTGAGTGAGGCGCTATGTCCTAAACCTTTTGCCAATGACGTGGTTGGCTGTAGGTTGTTGGAACTGCTGTGATTTTTGTCAGTGCTGTTCTCAATTGCACACTTTCTACTCTTGTTAAATGTACAAGCTGTGTATTGCCTGTAAACAAGTATATGAAAGAATGACAAAGTAGTGCAAATGCCTTGTACGGCCCTACTGATTTAACCTGCCTGGGAATAGAAAGAAACTGCAAATAATGATGGCACACACATCAGTTTACAGTAGAAAAAGATTAAATCCATCATTAAGGGGCTCCTTTAGTAAGTTGTGTTAAGCACATAGCACAGGTGGGCCCATGCTAACAGCTACCCCACATCAAAACCAGCCAGCCTACACAGCTGCTTAAGAGAGGTAGAGGATGTGATATGGGTGGATCAGAAGAGTGGCTAGCTGTCACAACTGCTGATAGTGCCGTTACACTTAAGCTACCTCAAGAGGTGGTGATAATGCAGTCACCCTACCGGTAGCAAAGCCACATCCCTGACGGCTAACTCTCTATCACACCCCAGATGCCCCAACCCTAATTCCCCACCACCATGATTATAACCCCCAACCCCAATCAGCCCAACAATTCCTCTAACCCTGATCAAAGCCCAACCCCCCCCCCCCCCCCAAATCTCCAGACCTACCATTACTAAGCCCTGACCCTATTGTGAAGACCTGCTCCCGCAGCTAGGGTTCCCCCCCCCTCCCAGAAGCACCACATTTCTTTAGTGTCTAGTATGTCGGGAGCTGCCCCTTTCTGCTTCTGCATCAGCCAAGCCCAGAATTCAAAATGTCAGATCTGATCCTAGTGGTAGTGTCATACTACTACTGCTAAGGGTCTGATCTGCCATTCTGAATCCAAGGCTTGGCTGGGGCAGAAGCAGAGGGGCACTGCTCCTGGTCCATACACTAGACACCAGGGAAATATACGAATGGATATGTGATGGGAAAGGGGAACTGAGGGTCCCCAGCAATGGGGACAGGGCTTTGCAATAGAGGGTCCATTGATTGAGGGGCTGTGATTGGAGTGGGGAGGTTGAAGGGTGTTGATGCACCACTATGGCAGATCATAAACTTGTTTGGGTTGGCATGATGTTACATGCATTGGTAAATAGCACTAATGCACTTGCCATGACTGCAAATGCATTTAGGGCCCCTTTTACTAAGGCTTGCTAGTGGATTGAGCACGCGCTAAGATGGCCATTATATTTCTATGGGCATCTTAGCGTTAAGCGCATGCTAATTTTTAGCGCATCTTAGTAAAAGGTGGTGCCTGTGGTAAATGCAGGGTATATTCCCTGCTTTTACTGCACAGGCTTTTAAGTTTTACACATTGGTGCAGAAAGGAAAAACCTGTGCAGTAAAAGCAGGGTGTGTGCTCTTCATCTGCCCTGCATTCACCACACAGCACATTTACTGCACACGCACCACACTGTGTGCATTTGCAGTTACTGTACCTTAGAACATAAGCGTTGCCATACTGGGGTAGACTGAAGGTCCATCAAGCTCAGTATCCTGTTTCCAACAGTGGCCAATCCAGGTCCAAGTACCTGGCAAGATCCCAAAACGGTAAAACAGATTTTATGCTGCTTATCCTAGAAACAAGCAGTGGATTTTCTCAAGCCCATCTTAATAATGGCTTATGGACTTTTCTTTTAGGAAATTATCCAAACCTTTTTTGAACCCTGCTAAGCTAACTGCTTTTACCACATTCTCTGGCCATGAATTCCAGAGTGTAGTTACACGTTGAGTAAAGAAATATTTTCTCCGGTTTGTTTTAAATTTACTACTTAGTACCTTCATTGCGAGGCCCCCTCCCATGCGCCAATGCCAACAGAGCCCATTCAAAGTGAATGGGTTTTGTTGGCATTGCCGCACCAGGAGCTGCTAGCGCGGCTTAAAAAGAAGCCCTAAATTTTCTGGTTCTCTCACTGCCAGAATCTTGTCTGACCTTTGTATGTTTCTCTGTCTCCCTTGTTTAATAGATAAATCTTAATATGTTTTTAAAAAAAGGCCATACCACTTTTTATTTTCATTAAATTTTTTAAAGGCCTCTAAGAGCTCTATTCAGCTCTATTCATTGATGTCATAGGTCGGACAATGCAAGAGCAAACCCTGTCATATTTTTAACAAAATTAATTTACAATGTAATAGGTTTTGTATTTTTTCATATCTTGTAAATTATTAGTTAAGGTACTGTTTAACATTTGATTATGAAGTGCATCTGATTTTTGAATGTTTTCTGTAAATGACAATCAATGTTGATGAAGTTTCTTTCTTTAATGCGGAACAAATTAATAACAATAAAAATCTATATATAAGCAAAAATTTATCTTGTGACTCAGCTTCATTCTGGAAAATTCAGCAATGAAAGGGGGAAAAAAAGATTTATCCTTTACATCGGTAAGAAAAACGTAGATATTTTATTCTACATTGCACTTTTACCTGTCACGTGTGCTGCAGGGGGTGTTTGTGCGTCAAAAAAGGCACCGGGAGTTACAATGGACCAAAGTCTTCTGGCAGCTGGCAAGGCACTGGACATTCTGTAGGACACAGGAAGAGCAATTCATGTACTGAGGAGAGGGGAAAAGTGATACTGGTTCTGATATGGTGGCACATGGTACAGTAGCTGCAGTTTGGGTATTTTTGCCATAGAGAGGGTGAGGCTGCTCTACTAATGGGGAGCAAAACTTTGCATGTTTTTTGCAAAACCACATGCAGTATTTTCTACTGTAACTTACATGCACAGTAACATAACATATAGAACTATATGCAGACTTTTGCTCTTGGAAATTTTTCAAAAAATAATTTAAAAATACACCTTATTTTTGATCCTGCATGTGAAGAAAATGATGTGCCTAGTTGTATTACACAATAATAGTTACTGTGCTCCTCGGCATGATTTTGCATCCCTGTAGTTCATTAACTGTTCATTTGAATAAATCTCACATACAAATTGTGCTTTGCATACTGAACAACAAATACTGCACATTATTTGCAATTAGCATGCAGTTTTTGCCATTTCTGCAATCCTTCTGTCCTTTGAATTGTTTATTAATAACAGTCTGTGAAGTGGAACTCGAAAATTGTATAGGTGTTTGAAAGGAACATACATGGGCTTGGGCTTAGCTCAGGGACTGGTCCGGGTGTATTGAGCAGCCTGCAAACTAAAACAAAGGAAAGATAAATATCAGTTCAAAATAAAAAGAATATCATCACACAGCAGTAATATGTATTATACGAGTGGAATTAAAGATGCAAACATGTCAGTTTCTAATGCAATTCATGGTCATCTGTGAAAGACTGGAAGGAGTGAGATAAGGCGGAGGAAAGGAATGACAAAGTGGAGAAGAAAGAAAATGTAAGATGTAAAGGAGAAGAAAGACCAGAGATGGAATGAAGGGGGGGAGGAATGATGAAAGATTAGACAGTTGGAAGAGTATTTCTTTGGATTTAGCTCACACTTTTTTCAGTAGCAGCTCGTAGCAACTCACGGTGAGTTACTTTCAGGCTCACTAGCGCTGGGCTTTACTACGCTGGTAGCATGGCTGGCTGTGTGCTAATGCCGACACAGCCCATTCACTTTGAATGGACTGTGTTGGCAATGTCGTGTGGAAGCCGCTTAGGAAACATTTTCCTGTCCCTGGAGGGCTCTCAATCTAAGGAGTCCTTTTACTAAGCGGCGTTAAGCACTAAAGCAGACTTAGGGCATAAAAAGCACTATTCTATTAGCTGCGCTTAAAGTTAGATGCAGTTTATAGACTAGCACTTACACCTAATGAGTGGAGTTGAACGGGTACATGTGAAGCGTCTGTTCATGCTTTCCAAAAATACTAGGACTAGGGGGCATGCGATGAAGCTACAATGTAGTAAATTTAAAACGAATCGGAGAAACATTTTCTTCACTCAATGTGTAATTAAATTCTGGAATTTGTTGCCAGAGAATGTGTTAAAGGCGGTTAGCTTAGCTGAATTTAAAAAAGGGTAGGACAGCTTCCTAAAGGAAAAGTCCATAGACTGTTATTAAATGGACTGGGGAAAATCCACTATTTCTGGGATAAGCAGTATAAAATGTTCTGTACATTTTTGGGATCTTGCCGGGTATCTGTGACCTGGATTGGCCACTGTTGGAAACAGGATGCTGGGCTCGATGGACCTTTGGTCTTTCCCAGTATGGCAATAATTATGTACCTGAGAATCGTGCCTAACTTTAGGTGCAGCCATTTGCACCAACTGAAACGTGGTGCAAATGTACATGTCTACAATAGGTGTGTATCCCTGTAATTCTATATCAATATGCATTAATTTTAGAAGTGCCCCCATTATGCCCATGACCCTCCCATTTCTGTCCTCTTCTATTTCCAATCACACACACATTTTAGGCATGGATCCCATGCTTAACTTTACACATATAAATGTCAATTAAATCTAAATAGGGCCAATAATTGTTTAAAAGCCAATTATTGGTGCTAATTGGCTCATTGTTCAATTAATTTGCGAGTGCAATTTTTGGTGACTTTTATAGAATAAAGGGGTTAATGTGGAAAAAGTAGCCTATCGCAGGATGCACTTAAGCATTTGGAATTAGTTTTGGCATGTGCATGCATTAACCACATGGTAATTGTTGCTTTTGCAATTTTTTTTTTTTTTGAAGGGGTCTGTCAAGGGCAGAGACTGGGAATTCCTCGGCTAACATCTTAGCACATCAACATTACCACACAGCAACTGGTTAGCACGTGGTTCATGTGGGAGTTCTTATTGCCTCCTAAGCAGGTGACGAAGTGCTTCCATGATAATTTTTTTAAATTCAATTTTACAATGCATCACACAAGCATCCACTTGCTCTAGAAATACAGACCACATAACATAGCACAATGCATCAAGATAAACTAATTAAACAATCAGGGGGAAAAAAAGACTCAGTTTTCCTTAGACCACATAAGTGGGGAGAGCACACAACTAAGGATAAGGAGATCCAAAAGAAAGAGTGAAAATAAAGGAAAAGGCTTAACATGATTATATCCACAAACTAACCCCCCCCCCCCCCCCCCCGTGTGGCTGCCGGTGCACTAATGCCGACACAGTCCATTCACTTTGAATGGGCTATGTCGACATTGCTGCATGGCAGCTGCTAGCGCAGCTTTGTAAACAGGTGGATAATATATGTAACCCAAGTTACAAGATCTTTTTCATATCAATGAAAGCTTTAAGTTGCTCTGGGACAAAGAAAGCATATTTAGTTCCACCTAGCTTAACTAAATATTTGCAGGGGTATGTGCAATGGCGTTTCTAGGTCAGCTGCCACCCAGGGCGGATCGCAGCGGCGTCCGTCTCCCCAGGGTGCAGCACGACACACACACACCCTGGTGCAATGAACCCCCCCCCCTGGCGCAATGACACCCCCCCCCGGGTGCATTCTTAGCTGCAGAAAGCAGCCGCGCAGCTGTCAGCTCCACTGGCTCCCTCTGCCCCGGAACAGGAAGTAACCTGTTCCGGGGCAGAAGGAGCAGGGAACCAGTGGAGCCGACAGGCGCGCGGCTGCTCTCTGCACCCCTCCAGCAGCGTGCACCTGGGGTGGACCATCCCCACCGCCCCACCCTTGCTACGCCACTGGGTATGTGAGAAGGAATGTAGCTCCAAAAATCTTCATTTCTTCTTGTAAAAGCTTTCCTTCTCTCTTGTGTAGCCCTAGTGACATCAGGATAAATCCAAATTTTTTGTCCACAAAACAATGCTTTAGAATTCCAAAAGTAAGACTTCATCACAAAATTTAAGTCTTGCTCAAAACCAAAGTTAACCAACAATGTGGCCTGCTGGGATATTTCAAACATTGAAACTTCCAAAATTGCAGAAATATTATTTAAATCCACTTGAGCAGTTTGAATCCCTGGTTACCGCACCCTGGGAATCTTTCAAAGCAACAGGCAAAAAATACATTTTGTTTAAAGGTGGAATAGAGGATTGAGGAATTTTCAAAATTTCTAAAAGATATTTTTTTAAACAAATCCAGGACTGATATTGCTAGATAACCAATGTAGTACCTGAATACAAAACTCCCACAGGAGAAACAGCGAAAGAGAAAAAAATGGGAAATGTCTCCCACTTTTTGTTGCTGGATAATCCATGAAATTTAACAAGCAAAGGTTAAACCTTCTATTATAATTCTCAATTTGTTCAATTTTCCTTTGAACCAAAAGTTTATTATCGTACAATCTCCTGCATTTGTTGAATTTTGCCAGAATGGTCTTTCTGGATTCCCTCAACTGTACAGGTTAAGGAATCAACTTTAGAAACAGGCATTGTTACCTCCTATGAAGTTTTAATAGTTCTTTGTCTCAAGTCCTATAATAGCTTCCATAATCTTTCCATTATTACCACTGCAGGAGGCACTGGCAATTCAGTCAGTGCCCCTTCGTTGTTTAATATCCTCACAGCATCCTTTGGCGGCTCACCCATGTATGCAGCTGAGACGACTGCAACTTCCAGACTCTCTAGCCACACTGAGGAGGAAGCTGTTGACGTTACTGGACACGATGGAATACTCGGCTGCGGAGGAGAGTGTGATACATCGTGTCCCAAGGCGGAAGCTGCTCCTTCATGTTGCTCCACAGCAGATCCTGCAACTCTGGCAAGGTTTGTGGTTCTAGCGACGAACTGGTCCATCCGTAGTTGCAATGGGGGAAGAGGAACGAGCGCCTGGGAACTGCCCTTATTATCCCCTTTTTCTTAGTATGGGACATTGGTAAGAGGTAAAAAGTAGAAAACAGCCCAGGATAGCAATCACACAGGTCTCCAGCCTGGATACGTGCAGCCATCTTACCCACTTCCTCTCCCCCCCCCCCCCCCCCCCCCCCTGGTAATTTTTTTAAATGGCTGCACACTAATGGTAACACTAGCACACAGACAATAATGAAAAATTTTTTAAAAGCTTTTTTAATGGCCATGGTAAAAATGGCCTTAGTGTGTGAGGAAGACCCGCATAAGGGCTAACTAAGGCCAATTCTTACTGCAGCTTAATAAAAGGCCCTAAGTTTGTAACTGAGGCAATGTAGGGTTAATTAATTGACTTGCCGAAGATCACAAGGAGCAACAGTAGGATTTGAACTGGGCTTTCGCTCGCTGCTCTAACCACTGGCTACTCTACTCCACACGGGCAGGGGCTTTGACACAGACATACACACCCCTTCACATACAGACACCTGGAGGCATACCTTCCACCAGATTTATTCTCTGCCTGAATCTTGCACCCCATAGCAGCTGCTTAGTAATAATCTTGGCCAGATGTTGTACATACATAACAAGCTTAATTCCTAGGTAAGCCATCCTTTACTATATAAACACCTGTTTCTGGGTAAATTTTGCTACACCAACTGCCTCTGGGAAGTAGGCCCAGCACCACTCCAAATCAGAACACTTATTGCATTTGAGAGGGGGAAAAAGAAAATTTTAAAAAAGCAAAGAGCAGAAAAACGTGAAAAGTAAGATACGACTAGAAGTCATATCATAGAAACAGCTTAGAGTAAACGCACATAAATCCCCAACTTGACTCATAAGTAAAAGAGTTACTCTGAACCCACGGCACATTTACAAAGGTACATAGCAAGCATACAGCATGATGCAGACCTCTAGATGGCAGCGTGTTCCTCAGATGGTCAGCAGGGTCCCACACAGGTTTGCTCTTTGGATGGAATATAAACACAGCAGCCCTTGAATCGGATATGAGCCCCCTTTGATACAGAAATCATGGACTGCAGCTGTGCTGATGACGTACATTCCGGCTTCGGGACCGACACACACATAACTTTGTTCACCCCAAATACTGTGACTTCAAGGGCTTACTGATTGTTTCACTGGCACCACACTGAAGGAGCCACTTTGATAATAAGCCGGGGTTTCATAAACAATGTACAATTTGCAGCCACAGTGTCTCTCCAGCTACAAGGGTAATTCCAAGAATCCTTGGCTGTTTTGGCCATGATGTTGATGTTGATGACAACCTTGTTATTCTAGCACATCGGAACCTTTGTCAACTATTTTCGTCTGTATGCAAGATCACAGCTTCAGAAAACAATAGGTTTCGCACTGTAAGTTTAGGTCTGCATTTCTGAAGTCAGGTTATTAATGCTGAATAGTGTCAGGTATTATGATCCCATATACCTTTGCTATGTAGTGGTTGTTTTGCTCCCACAGCTCCGATATTGAGAAGGGCTATGGTCAGGGATTGAACTGAGGAGAATGGAGAGGAGCACTGTAATCTCTCAGGTTTCCAGCATGTTATCTCTGAGGTTTTGAGCTGTGATTCTTGCTGGGCTTCCAGAGCTCAGGATGGGCATGTGGTAAAGAATCTCATGTGGACTCTGCAAGCAGGGGGGTGGCCACTGGCCTGGAACTTATGAGTTCTGGGAGAACTGCTGCAGTGCAGGGGATGGGGAACCATATCAGTCTTTATCTGTCTCTCCGGATACTATAAAGGTTACACAAAGTTGGGCGTCCAGGGCAGATGCACTTGCAAATTAATTAATTAATGAGGCGTCAACAATCAATAATTGACATTAACCCATAAGTGCCCAATGTTCCCATAATAAGCCATATGGGAACAAATTGATTTGTTCCCATATGGGAAAAGTGGGCACTAATGGATTAATTGGCAACAATTTGGAGTTACATGCGCATCTGCCTTAGTCACTATTCTATAACTTCCGTGCCTAAATTTCATAGCATGCAGCTCCAAAGGGGAATGCCTATGGGAGAGGCATGGGCAGATCAGAGGTGTTACAATTACAGTTCGCTCATTTATAGCCTGTCATACCAAAATAGTTCATAGCAGGTCACAGCCAAGATGCTAGATTAATAAGACATCCAAGATGTAACAGTAAACAATCAAATAACAGTGTACATTACACAATGATTGCTTCCTTATTACATGGAGGAGTGGCCTAGTGGTTAGGGTGGTGGACTTTGGCCCTGGGGAACTGAGTTCAATTCCCACTTCAGGCACAGGCAGCTCCTTGTGACTCTGGGCAAGTCACTTAACCCTCCATTGCCCCATGTAAGCTGCATTGAGCCTGCCATGAGTGGGAAAGCGCGGGGTACAAATGTAACAAAAAAAAAAGGTGGTATAGCTAGGCACACAGCATAGAATAGGTGACAAAACCAGCCAACAGAAAAGCAGCTTGAAAAGAAAACAGTCTAGTAAAAAAGTTCTTTGAAATAATTCCCCAAGAGCTAGGGAACGAGAAAAAAAGATGGTTAACAAACATTATATTTTAAGATTGAATCGACATAGCGTACTAAAGAAAGCATAAATTGAGGACTAAACCCAAAAACAATCTTATAAAGTAAACACCCTAATTTAAAAAGTGTCCTAGCTTCATCTGCAAGCCAGGCAACTTAACAAAAAAAGGAGTAACAAGGTCATATTTTTTAAGAGAGAAAATCAAATGCACAGCCATATTTTGAATAGTTTGGATTTTTCTAAACATGTGTTTCAACAAGCCTAGATAGACAATAGTACAATAATCCAATTTACTCAGAATGAGTGACTGAACCACCAATCCAAATAAACCTTTTGGCAGATATTTTCTAATACTCCTCAACTTTCTCATCGTGTGGAAAGAGCTACGTACTAAGAAAGTAACCTGATTTTCCATACTTAGGACACCCAGAATCTTAACTGAGCGTTGTAGGGAATAGAAATCACCATCAATATTGAATTTTAAATCCAAATTTGAACTCTGCTTGGTCCCCAAAGTCTAGTAGCGCTACAGAAATGATAAGTAGTAATAGTAGTAGTATTTAACTAAAGATTGACTTCCAGTCAGTGATGGTTGCAAAACTCCGGATCCTTCTCTCTGCCACATTGGGCCTCCCTAAACAGGAAGTTGCATCAGAGAGGGTTAGACGCGGCAAAGAGAAGGATCTGGAGTACCTCTGTGAATCACTGCTGAGTGTCCCAAAAATGTAAGCTGCAAGCCCTGCAGTGGCGGCGGAGGAAGGAGAAGGAAGCCGAATCTGCAGTGATCTCGGATACGCAGGAGGGAAGCCAGTGAGGGATTCTCAATTGATAGAGAGGGGTGGAGAAAGGCTGCAAATATTGACCTCCCCCTGGAGCCAGAGGCCCACAGTACACCTGCACGACTGCCAGGAGAGACTCAGAGAGGGCCGCAGGTAGGATGAAGGAAATTTGTGTGTGTGTTGAAGATGAGGCTAGTGGGAAAGAGGTAAGAATGGGAGTCAGACAGGAGAAGAGTGATTATCTGGGAAGAAAGAGAGAGTGGGCCAAACAGGAAAAGAGAGGGCAGTATCAGGAGGAATCAAGTTAGGCAATATTGACTTGGAGGAAAGGTGAGCGAGCAGGGGATGCTGGTACTGAGCAGAGGGGAATGAATGAGAGGGGATTAAGGGACAGGAGAGAGCAGTGAGGAATCTAGCCAGGGCAAGCAGGAAAAATGGAGAGTAACATAGTAAGTGATGACAGAAAATCATCATCCAGCTAGGGCCATACCAAGGCTGTGCGAATGATGCAGCCACAGTGGGTGGGGTGGGGGCACGGGGGGCTGTTGCACAGGGCACAGTTCCAGCTCAGTACTCAGAGGCTCCACTGAAACACGGTGCTGTGTTGAGTCATCATTAAGAGTCATCAATAAAAGTTTTAATCTCATATTGGGTGTTCCTTGGTCTGTGTTTGAAGTGCTCGGATCGGTTTCCCACTTCTGTTTTCCTGCCACATTGCTAAGGATACATATTAGCTACCAACCACAGAGTGTGACCATCTGCAAAATGTTTTTTAATCCAGGACAGTTGCTTTTAAATTCTCTTCTTTGTGAAGAAAAGTTTGCTGGGGGAGGGAGACTGTCAGGAACCCAAGAAATTGAACTGGCAAATGTCAGCATAAGACAAGAAACTAAGCAGTGAGCCACAGGAAGGGAAAAGAAGACTTCAAAGGTATTTATCTCTGTTATTAATAGAGATTAATAAGACATTTATTTGTCAAAGTTGAAATATGTGTGCTAAATTATAGCAATTATTTTGTCATAACATCAGGAGGGGCTTTAGAACACGTTGCAGGATATTGCACAGAGTGTGGAGATGTTTGTCTTCAATCTGGTCAAATGTAAATTACGTGAGTGCTTCTTGAGACACTTTTAAATATACTGAAATTGTTACTTTAATTGTGAGGTGGTTTGGAACTGGTAAGTACTTGAAGTTATCGACTTTAAAAAGTGTCATACATGATGCAAGACAGCTGCTGCAGACTTAGAAAATCCATTATCAGGTGCACTATGAGGCAATTTGTCGATAGTAGTGTTATGCTGTTAACAAAGTTGTAAGTTTTATGTTAAACTGTACTTGCTGTACACTGCCTTGAATGAATCTCTTCATTAAAGGCAGTTAATACATCTCAATAAAGAAATAAATCACTAGGACTCAGACTTCTTGTATAGGTACCAGTCGATCTTTAAAACCATTTAACTGGCCAGGAACAGCTGCTGGCTGGTTAATTGGTACTTAACCGGCTATCCAGTGGAAGATAGCTGGTTATCTCCCACAGAATATTGCCAGTTAATGCTTAGCAGATAGTCGGTTCTGTCACACGATATAACCAGCTATCCACCGATATTCAGCACATTGCCGGCTAAGTTTGGCAGCCAAATTCAACTGCCAAAATAGCAGGCCTATCTTTGGCTGATTTCAACTTAACTGGCCAGCGCTGAATATTGACTTGGCCAGGTAAGTTGAAACCAGCCAAAATACACCCAGATATTCAATGCTGATCACCAGAAAAAGCACAGCATTGAATATCTAGGCTTTGCATCAACCCCTTTGTGGGTATCCCTGGATCTGGGGCTATCCTGGTAGGAGTGTCCCCTCAGGAGGCTCCATCAGTCCCTGAATACTTGTTTCTGGAACCTCTATGCCAGGAAGAAGCATACTCCGTTGCTCTGCTGTGTTGTCCCAGAACTCGTCCTCTGTGGTCAGTTCCACCATTCATCAGCAATGACTCCATTGCCAGACTCTCTTCCCACCCAGAGGGTTACTGCTCCGTCATCTTAGCTGCCAGACTCTTCTCTCTGCCACCTCTCAGACTGTTCTCCCACCTGGAGAGGTTGCTGCTCTACTCCCACTTAGCTGCCAAACCCTCCTTCCACCTGTAAACATCACTGTTCCAGAGCAGCGCCTGGCCTTCAACCTTATCACTGGTCTCCATCATTATAGTAATTCCAGGTAACCAAGCCTAGGGACTGCAGTTCAACTTCTCCAGCCTGGAGGGGCCCTTCCCTTCTCAACCAAAAAAAGCCAAGAATAAAACAAAAAAAGGCTTGTAAAACAAACAAACAAATAGGGTCTCCCCAGCCAGTTTTACTCTAGTCATGCTGAATCCTGGACCTTTTGTATACTCCTATCCTTTTTGGTTAGGGTTGAGAGAGCCCACCTACGCCTATGAAATGAATTCTTGTAACTTTCTTACTTAATATACATTCCAGTATGTATTCTTCCTTTTACCATAAACTATTATTATTTATGTGTGTAAATAATAGCTAACATATCACATTTAGCAGGCACCCAAAGTCAACAATTTGAATGTCTTGCCTCTTTAGATGTCAGTACAGCCTGTTGCTTGGTTATCCACTGAGAGATCATATTACACTGAAGGAGTTTGTAACTCCTGTATTGTGTGACTTCTGCCCTCCTGTCTCTCTGAAGTATATGCCAGCAAAATAATTCCTTCTTTTATCTCCCCAAAACATGTATTCCAGTGTAACTTGCTTGCCCAGTGAGCCAGGGGCGTAGCCAGACAACAGATTGTGGGTGGGCCTAGGCAAGAAGTGGGTGGGCACCAAGTGTTCTCCCCCCCCCCCCCCCCCCCCCCCCCCACCACCACCACCACCACTACCATCACCACCACCAAAAAAAAATATCTAAGCTGGCAGGAAAACGCTTCTTTCCACCTTGGCAGTCTGCAAAGGCATGCGCTGAAAACTGAGAATGCGCAGGTTCCGGTATCGTTGAGAGTAGTGTTTTTGTTACCATTAGGTGGAAGTCTTCAGCTGGCGGAACTTGAGATCCCCACCAGCTACCGCTAAACTTATGCTACTGTTGGGTGGGCCTAAGCCCTAAGTAGGTGGGCCCTGGCCCACCCAGGCCCACCTGTGGCTATGCCACTGCAGTGAGCATCAGGGCAAGTTGCTTTAATCATTTTTAGGACTGCTTAAGTGGTCAGTGCCACCAGGTCTAGCAAGCTGGGAAGCCAAAAAGCACTGCAAGTCTGCTCACTCAGCACTTTCCTCTCTCTCTCTCAATAAAGCAGTCCAAGCCTGCATATACAGTGGTGGAAATAAGTATTTGATCCCTTGCTGATTTTGTAAGTTTGCCCACTGACAAAGACATGAGCAGCCCATAATTGAAGGGTAGGTTATTGGTAACAGTGAGAGATAGCACATCACAAATTAAATCCGGAAAATCACATTGTGGAAAGTATATGAATTTATTTGCATTCTGCAGAGGGAAATAAGTATTTAATCCCTCTGGCAAACAAGACCTAATACTTGGTGGCAAAACCCTTGTTGGCAAGCACAGCGGTCAGACGTCTTCTGTAGTTGATGATGAGGTTTGCACACATGTCAGGAGGAATTTTGGTCCACTCCTCTTTGCAGATCATCTCTAAATCATTAAGAGTTCTGGGCTGTCGCTTGGCAACTCGCAGCTTCAGCTCCCTCCATAAGTTTTCAATGGGATTAAGGTCTGGTGACTGGCTAGGCCACTCCATGACCCTAATGTGCTTCTTCCTGAGCCACTCCTTTGTTGCCTTGGCTGTATGTTTTGGGTCATTGTCGTGCTGGAAGACCCAGCCACGACCCATTTTTAAGGCCCTGGCGGAGGGAAGGAGGTTGTCACTCAGAATTGTACGGTACATGGCCCCATCCATTCTCCCATTGATGCGGTGAAGTAGTCCTGTGCCCTTAGCAGAGAAACACCCCCAAAACATAACATTTCCACCTCCATGCTTGACAGTGGGGACGGTGTTCTTTGGGTCATAGGCAGCATTTCTCTTCCTCCAAACACGGCGAGTTGAGTTCATGCCAAAGAGCTCAATTTTTGTCTCATCTGACCACAGCACCTTCTCCCAATCACTCTCGGCATCATCCAGGTGTTCACTGGCAAACTTCAGACGGGCCGTCACATGTGCCTTCCGGAGCAGGGGGACCTTGCGGGCACTGCAGGATTGCAATCCGTTATGTCGTAATGTGTTACCAATGGTTTTCGTGGTGACAGTGGTCCCAGCTGCCTTGAGATCATTGACAAGTTCCCCCCTTGTAGTTGTAGGCTGATTTCTAACCTTCCTCATGATCAAGGATACCCCACGAGGTGAGATTTTGCGTGGAGCCCCAGATCTTTGTCGATTGACAGTCATTTTGTACTTCTTCCATTTTCTTACTATGGCACCAACAGTTGTCTCCTTCTCGCCCAGCGTCTTACTGATGGTTTTGTAGCCCATTCCAGCCTTGTGCAGGTGTATGATCTTGTCCCTGACATCCTTAGACAGCTCCTTGCTCTTGGCCATTTTGTAGAGGTTAGAGTCTGACTGATTCACTGAGTCTGTGGACAGGTGTCTTTCATACAGGTGACCATTGCCGACAGCTGTCTGTCATGCAGGTAACGAGTTGATTTGGAGCATCTACCTGGTCTGTAGGGGCCAGATCTCTTACTGGTTGGTGGGGGATCAAATACTTATTTCCCTCTGCAGAATGCAAATAAATTCATATACTTTCCACAATGTGATTTTCCGGATTTAATTTGTGATGTGCTATCTCTCACTGTTACCAATAACCTACCCTTCAATTATGGGCTGCTCATGTCTTTGTCAGTGGGCAAACTTACAAAATCAGCAAGGGATCAAATACTTATTTCCACCACTGTAAGTTCTGAACTAAACCTTTTCCTGCTACTTGGATTCTTCAAGCAAAACTTGCAACAATGTTTAACAGACCTGCCAAGTGCCCTGCTTTCAGCGGGAGACTCGTGTATTGGCGGCTCATCTCCTGCACTCCCACTGGGGAAGCTATTATACCTGTCATTGAGGGGCGAAGCACATTTCTGTGCAACTTCTCCCCCCCCCCCCCCCCCCCCACCAATGTGATCAAGCAACTCCCCTCCCCTCAAACCTTTCTATTGTGACCTCTTAGTTTTTTTCACAACAGGATCAGGTCTGTAAAGTTGCTTTATGGTATGTTGCTTTTCTATACGATGCTGTCGCTTTTGCAGGAAAAACTAAGCAGGAGCCATGATAGAAGTTTTGAGAGGAGGGGTAGAGCATAAGGGGGTGTGGCAAGAAGGGGAGATACTGGACCACATGGGGGAGGAAGGAGAAGATCCTGGTTGGACCATTTGGGGAGCAGGGAGGGAAAAAGAAGAACAACCAACAAAAAAGAAAGACAAGCAATCCCAGAAGTCAGCAAGACAAGAACAAGGAGTGAGAATGACCAGGCAATGAACCAGGAAACTCAGTTCAAGTCTTTATTGTAGGTATCCACAATCAATGGTACAGTCTTGGCATTACATTCATAGATGACAGGGACACTACATGGTCCGTGTTTCAGCTCGTGCCTTTGTCAGGATTCCGCTCAAATAGACAAATGTATGTAACTACCAATGGTTGTATGACGGGAAGACAGCCCATATTACCAAATAATGACCAAAGCGAGTGTCATAAAACAACTGTGGAAGGAGACGTTAGGGAGATAGAGGGAGAGATGCTAGATGGGAAGGCGAGAGAAAAGCAGAGGTGCTGGATGAGGCTGGGGGGAGAAAAGAAAGATGCAAAACTATTTTGAGGGTAGAGGGATAAGAGAGGGGAGATGCTGACCAGAAGGAAGGATTGGGGAAGGAGAAAGAGACACAAGGAGGCTGATGTTAACAAATAATAGGGTTGGAAAGGGTCTGATGCTAGAGAAGGGGGCTGATACTGATGCAGAAGCTGGAGGAGGGATTAGCTTATAGTGAGTGGGAGGGAAGAACAAAGAAAGAAGGGATGGAGAGATGGTGTGAAGAATCAGGGGGGTAGGGGGGCCTAGGAAGCATTGTAAAGAGAAGGAACTATGGAAAGGCATAAAGCATATGGAAATGAAGATAAGCTGTGTAGTGTGGTAAGAGGAAGAGGAAATGGCCTAGATGTCAGGAAGGGTTAAGTTGCAGGGAAGGAGTTAGGACTGATGAGGTAATAGGAGTCAGGGAAAAGTAGATGAGGGCTTTGGAAAAGATGAGTACAGAGGATGGAAATGGGGACTAGACAGCGAGTGAAAGACAAAGGAAGAATAGGTTGGGAAAGGAGAGAGAGGGGGGCAATATGAGGGCTGGGGAGGGTATAAAAGTGGGAAATGGAAAGTTGGTAATTAGGTGAGATGTGAAAAGAAAGAAAATAAAGACGAGTTTGAAAGATGGGGAAAATGAACCTAACTAGGACTGGAGAAACAGAGAAGAGAGAGATGGAGAAAAAAGATAAAAGAGAAGATCAGTATTCGATGTAGAGAAGAAAGAGAAGAAGATAAAGAGAGAGAGAAGAAATATTCCCAGCCGGGACACTTCAGTCTGGTGAATTTCCTTTTTTCCCCGGAGCTGTCCTGGCTCTGGTGCTGTCAAGAATGGTCAGTATTCTCAGTGGAGAAGGGTAGTTAGTGGGGTTCCCCAGGGGTCTGTGCTGGGACCGTTGCTTTTTAACATATTAATAAATGACATAGAGAGGATTGTGGGAGCATTGTGAAAAATTACAAGTGGACCGAGACTGGGAGACTGGGCGTCTAAATGGCAGATGACGTTTAATGTGAGCAAGTGCAAAGTGATGCATGTGGGAAAGAGGAACCCAAATTATAGCTACGTCATACAAGGTTCCACATTAGAAGTCACTGACCAAGAAAGGGATCTAGGTGCCGTCGTTGATGATATGCTCCTGCGGCTAAGAAAGCAAATAAAATGTTAGGTATTATTAGGATAGAAAGGAATGGAAAACAAAAATGAGGACGTTATAATGCCTTTGTATCGCTCCATGGTGCGACTGCACCTCGAATATTGTGTTCAATTCTGGTCGCTGCATCTCAAAAAAGATATAGTGCAATTAGAAAAGGTGCAGAGAAGGGTGATGAAAATGCTAAAGGAGATGGGACGACTTCCCTATGAGGAAAGGCTAAAGCAGCTAAGGTTCTTCAGCTTGGAGAAAAGGCGGCTGAGGGGAGATATGATAGAGGTCTATAAAATGAGTGGAGTTGAATGGGTAGATGTGAAGTGTGTTTACGCTTTCCAAAAATACTAGGACTAGGGGGCATGCGATGAAGCTAAAAAGTAGTAAATTTAAAACGAATCGGAGAAAATATTTCTTCACTCAACGTGTAATTAAACTCTGGAATTCATTGCCAGACAATGTGGTAAAGGGCGGTTAGCTTAGCAGAGTTTAAAAAAGGTTTGGACGGCTTCCTAAAGGAAAAGTCCATAGACTGTTACTAAATTGGACTTGGGGAAAATCCACTATTTCTGGGATAAGCAGTATAAAATGTTTTGTACTTTTTTGGGATCTTGCCAGGTATTTGTGACCTGGATTGGCCACTGTTGAAAACAGGATGCTGGGCTTGATGGACCTTTGGTCTGTCCCAGTATAGCAATACTTACGTACTGCTATACTGGTATGTCCCAGGGCTAATCTCTTGTCTGCCGGTGGGGGGGGATCTTAGCACATCTCCCAAGTAGCAAAAATTTAGTCTCACCTTTCATACTTTAAGGAGGTATATTCAGTGTCTTGTGCTTTGGACAGCTATACAAAATCCCAAACTCATTTACACCATATCTTCTTAGAGGAGATACAAAATTGAGGAAAATGTACTGTCCTCCCTAAGAGAGTAATTTTAAAATTCAAAATCTTCCTTGAACAGGGTGTTTAGGATGCACTGGGGAGTTGAGTCACTTTGCACCTTATCTCTGGGTCTCTCAGTGAGAGAGATGGGATGTTCCTTGTTGATCACCTGAGGAAAAAATGTCCTAGTGCTGATGAATCCACGGGCACTCCTGCGCTGAGTGCCTGGTACTTTCTGCTCCCTGGCTCCCTCCTAGACTGTTCCTTCAGTCCTCAACCTTTCCACCTTCTCTTCAGCACTTGCCTGGGGTTTAAATCAATCTGGCTTAGGAATAACACCACTTCCTGGCAAGTCATAATGTAGCTGGCAATCAGGAAAGTTGTTTCCAAGTCTCTTTCTCAGCCCCACCCCTCACCCCTGGGCTCCTGAAGCAGGGGCGTAGCTACTAAGGGGCCATGGGGGCCTGGCCCCCATAGATTTGGCCCTGGACCCCCTTGCCGATGACCCTCTCAACCCCCCTCTCGCCATCAACCTGCCGTCGCCGTCTGCTACCTTTGCTGGCGGGGGAACCCAACCCCCACCAGCCGAAGTCTTCTTCCTTCGTTTGGTTTCTGAGTCTGACATCCTGCACATACAACGTGCAGGACATCAGACTCACAGAAACAGAACGAAGCCCTGCAGATCACAAGGCTTCGTTCTGTTTCTGTGAGTCTGACGTCAACGTGCAGGATGTCAGACTCAGAAACCAAATGAAGGAAGAAGACTTCGGCTGGTGGGGGTTGGGGTCCCCCACCAGCAAGGGTAGGTGATGGCGATGGCGGGCGGGGGGGGTCAAGAGGGTCATCGGCGGGGGGGGGGGGTCAAAGTTGGTGGTGGTGGTACTGGCGGCGGCAGGGGGTTTCGGCAATGGCGCCAGGAAGGGGCTAAAATGTGCCCCCTCACCTCGGGCTCTGGACCCCCCTCCCGCTGAAGTCTGGCTACGCCCCTGTCCTGAAGCCTCTCCTTCTTCTTGATCTGCTATGGAGGAAGGTACCAGGCCTCAGAGATAAGGACCTTTTATTTTTCCATTCAAAACTACTGGAGACACTGCCTAACCAGCAACTGGTAGGCAGGACCATCATAACTACTTCACACCACCCAAAAGGTCATATTAGGAGTAGGAACTTCAGAATACTTCTCTGTCTGAACATAGAGAGCACATTGTGATGTCATACTATGTACATTAGCCTCAGTAGGCCAAAAAGCAGCAAACATTCTGATGAAAGCATAGAATATTTAAAGCTGACCCAGATCTATTCTGCTGTACTCTGCTCTTAACATAATTTTCAGAATGGTTCAGTATATGATTTTATAAATAAATAATAGAAACAAAAATAAACCACGACATGAATTGTTGGCTCAAATATAATATGCATAAGCATCATTCTTGTTCAGGCTGGCAAAATTGTTCTGGAGGTGTCAATTCCTTACAGAAAAAAGGACGGAGGAAACACACCAAGCATTGCTGACAAATTATATCAAACAGTCGATCAAAATAAGAGGTGACAAAGTAAAGAAAAATCAGCTTCACACTGATCGATACATGAGGCCTGTCATGACTCAAGCTCTAATGATTCTGCTGATGAAAATATTGGCTCTAACCAGCCACAGTGAAACTTGTTAGTTAAGGGGAAGTGTGGGGACAGGGCAGTCAGGGCAAGGAGTGGGGTGGAGTTGGGACGATTACAGAAGTTATATGGGAACTGGTGATATTCAGTACCAGTGCCTGCATAGCTAACTGGGCAGGCAGAACCACATAAACAGCAGTCCTATCTTTGCCCACTTAGCTGTGTGGGTCCAGCACTGAATATTGGCCATGGGCACATAACTTGCAGATATTGCGGCTAACCCAGGTACTCAGTGCTGCTGCCCGGATATGGCCCAACATTGAATATATAGGTCTAACTTTGACAACGACAGTCAGCATTTAAAAAAAACATTCACTACCGCTGGTTGTATATTGACCCTATTGTGAGGTGGCTGCTCAGTGTTTGGCTATTTTCCATTCAAGGCAGCAATCATGATCATGCGATTGCCACTTTTTTTTCATTATACGTTATACCACCACCAGTGGCATTCCTAGGTCAGCTGCCACCCAGGGTGGATCGCTGCTGCGCACCCCCCCCCCCGGGTGCAGCGGCGTCCGTCCCCCCAGGGTGCAGCATGACCCCCCCCCCCCACCGACACATCAACCCCCCCCCCCGGGGGTGCATTCTTAGCTGCAGAGAGCAGCCACGCAGCTGTTGGCTCCACTGGCTCCCTCTGCCCCGGAACAGGAAGTAACCTGTTCCGGGGCAGAGGGAGCAGGGAACCGGCGAAGCCAACAGGCACGCGGCTGCTCTCTGCACCCCTCCAGCAGCGTGCACCCAGGGTGGACCGCCCCCACCACCCCGCCCTTGCTATGCCACTGACCACCACTGCAGATATACCTTTGAGTCATTGAAAGAGGGCGTCTTGCGGTGTTCCCTTGCATATCTAAAAGATATTCCAACTTAATGTCAGTCGTTTTTGTGATTGGTGATACTTCAATTCAGTTTAGAAGCAGTGAACTCCATCTGCCTAGCCAACCTTCGTGGTTTAATTGCCTCCTTCCTTTTTTTCTTCTTTTCAGCTTCAGACAAGGTGCTCATCCTCAAATTGCCTGATGGTATCCCTGCTACATGCCCTTGGCAGCCTTCTTTCCCTCAGAGTGAACTTATCACTACCTATTGCATCCTCCCACCCAACCTGTTTCTAACCCAATCACTCACTTTAGAATCCATGAATAGGGCATTAAGTTTGATTGATTAAACTTTTCTGGCAAGACTTGCTTTGAGCCTGTAATCTGTTGGATCCTAGAAACTGCAACTCTATTTTAGCAATAAATGGTTCAATTAATTTACTCACTACTGAGCTCAAACTATGTGGTCAGTAGTTCCCAGCCTCTTCCCTCAATGTTTTGTAAAGACAGACCACATCTTCCAGTTTCCAGTTCTTTGGGACCACTCCTGACTCCAGTAAAGTATTGAAAATCCTGACAGTGGAGCAGCCAGAACCTCTCTAAGTTCTCTTGATGTATCTCATCACACCACAATGTCTTATCTACTTTTAGATTTACTAGCACTTCATGAACACAGTCCTCTGAGAATGGTTTAAAGTCTACCTACTTACATTCCTGACAATTTTTTGTAGTCCTCTTTCAGGTTCTTCCACAGTGAACACAAAATAAATATTTCGTAACTTTTCTCCTTGTCCAAATTTAATACTGTAATCCCCCTTCCTTTTTTTGTCCTACAATTCCACTTTTGTATTTCCTCTTGTCACTAATACACCTAAAGAAAGCCTCCCCTCCCCCCCCCCCCCCCCCCCCCCCCCCGTTTTCCCATGTTTTGTATTCTGTCTTCCATTTGTGCCTCCTCCATCCTGCCTACCTTCTCTTTGACATTCCTCTCTCTGCAATCTCTCTTAGTTTAAGAATACTAACAATTTTGCTCTTACCATTTCAGTGAACATACAAAATTACTGCCACATTACAATTGTGGCAACGATGGGCAGCTCCTTGATAAATGTCACCTTTCCTGTCAGTGCCTGAGCGGTGTCTGGCTCAGGCGCTGATAGGAAGGGTAGTATAGTACAGACAGAGAGGGTAATACAGTATACAATCAGAGAAACCAAAAGAAAAAAAGCAACACTGGGCCTTCAAGAATGAGACAACAGGAGTACTTTATTAGCCAAAGACCCGACACGGGCCGTGTTTCGGCGCCAAAAAGGCGCCTGCCTCAGGGGTCAAATTGTAGATATAGCGATCGTACAGAGTTCAAGTTGTAAGTGCCTTAAAGACAGCCTGGGTAACTTGCATTAATTTCGCGCTACAGTGGTGGAAATAAGTATTTGATCCCTTGCTGATTTTGTAAGTTTGCCCACTGACAAAGACATGAGCAGCCCATAATTGAAGGGTAGGTTATTGGTAACAGTGAGAGATAGCACATCACAAATTAAATCCGGAAAATCACATTGTGGAAAGTATATGAATTTATTTGCATTCTGCAGAGGGAAATAAGTATTTAATCCCTCTGGCAAACAAGACCTAATACTTGGTGGCAAAACCCTTGTTGGCAAGCACAGCGGTCAGACATCTTCTGTAGTTGATGATGAGGTTTGCACACATGTCAGGAGGAATTTTGGTCCACTCCTCTTTGCAGATCATCTCTAAATCATTAAGAGTTCTGGGCTGTCGCTTGGCAACTCGCAGCTTCAGCTCCCTCCATAAGTTTTCAATGGGATTAAGGTCTGGTGACTGGCTAGGCCACTCCATGACCCTAATGTGCTTCTTCCTGAGCCACTCCTTTGTTGCCTTGGCTGTATGTTTTGGGTCATTGTCGTGCTGGAAGACCCAGCCACGACCCATTTTTAAGGCCCTGGCGGAGGGAAGGAGGTTGTCACTCAGAATTGTACGGTACATGGCCCCATCCATTCTCCCATTGATGCGGTGAAGTAGTCCTGTGCCCTTAGCAGAGAAACACCCCCAAAACATAACATTTCCACCTCCATGCTTGACAGTGGGGACGGTGTTCTTTGGGTCATAGGCAGCATTTCTCTTCCTCCAAACACGGCGAGTTGAGTTCATGCCAAAGAGCTCAATTTTTGTCTCATCTGACCACAGCACCTTCTCCCAATCACTCTCGGCATCATCCAGGTGTTCACTGGCAAACTTCAGACGGGCCGTCACATGTGCCTTCCGGAGCAGGGGGACCTTGCGGGCACTGCAGGATTGCAATCCGTTATGTCGTAATGTGTTACCAATGGTTTTCATGGTGACAGTGGTCCCAGCTGCCTTGAGATCATTGACAAGTTCCCCCCTTGTAGTTGTAGGCTGATTTCTAACCTTCCTCATGATCAAGGATACCCCACGAGGTGAGATTTTGCGTGGAGCCCCAGATCTTTGTCGATTGACAGTCATTTTGTACTTCTTCCATTTTCTTACTATGGCACCAACAGTTGTCTCCTTCTCGCCCAGCGTCTTACTGATGGTTTTGTAGCCCATTCCAGCCTTGTGCAGGTGTATGATCTTGTCCCTGACATCCTTAGACAGCTCCTTGCTCTTGGCCATTTTGTAGAGGTTAGAGTCTGACTGATTCACTGAGTCTGTGGACAGGTGTCTTTCATACAGGTGACCATTGCCGACAGCTGTCTGTCATGCAGGTAACGAGTTGATTTGGAGCATCTACCTGGTCTGTAGGGGCCAGATCTCTTACTGGTTGGTGGGGGATCAAATACTTATTTCCCTCTGCAGAATGCAAATAAATTCATATACTTTCCACAATGTGATTTTCCGGATTTAATTTGTGATGTGCTATCTCTCACTGTTACCAATAACCTACCCTTCAATTATGGGCTGCTCATGTCTTTGTCAGTGGGCAAACTTACAAAATCAGCAAGGGATCAAATACTTATTTCCACCACTGTAGCGCGAAAAAAGGGGCTCCGGCAAAGGAGCCTTCTCCTGTTTGGTCCAAAAGGGTAAATTAATGCAAGTTACCCAGGCTGTCTTTAAGGCACTTACAACTTGAACTCTGTACAATCGCTATATCTACAATTTGACCCCTGAGGCAGGCGCCTTTTTGGCGCCGAAACACGGCCCGTGTCGGGTCTTTGGCTAATAAAGTACTCCTGTTGTCTCATTCTTGAAGGCCCAGTGCTGATAGGAAGGGTGACATTATTTTAAAAAAAAAAAAAAAAGGCAAGCATGCTGCGGCATTTCCCTCTCCCGTCCTGACCCCCTGAACAAGTGTCATCCCCAAATCACCCAACCCCATTCTCTCCCACCCCCTGCCTCAGTATAAAACAATTTCTCATGGCACACCCCCATGACACGACCAGCCCCCTCCCAAATTGTTTCCCTGGTGTCTAACGGCACCACCCACCTAGAATTTAAAAAAAGAAGTGCCTGGTGTCTAGTGCCACCCCCCCCCCCCCCCCAACCCAGTACTCTTGATGGGGCAAGAGCAATGCCCACTCGCTCTTGCCTCAGGTATCATTTTTCAAAATGGCTGTGCTCTGCCCCATCTGGTCTGCCATATCTCCCTTGTATGGCAGACTGGGCAGGGCAGGGCCCTGCCTTTTTGAAAATGACAGTGCATGTGGCAAGAGCAAGTAGGCATCACTCTTGCCCTATCAAGAGGTACTGAGTTGAGGGGAGGGGGCAGGTGCCACCAGTGACTTTTTAAAAAATTGCTGGTGGGCAGGGAGGAAGAGAGGTGCCACTAGACACCAGAGATTCTGAACCATTTGGGAGGGTAAGAGGGAGGGGTCTGCTTATGTAAGGAGAAATTTTTTTCTATATCACAGGAGTGTGGGAGGGAGCGAGGTCTGGTGATTACGAGGGGACGGGAGGGTGCTGGAGTGGGGCAGGGAGACAGGAGAAGGGGGTTGATGTTGACCGTGGGGCCTCTATGCCAGCCTCAGACCTGGTGGTAGGTTTCTGGCATTGATCCCCTGTGGTAGACATCGGCACACAGCTCTGAATGCTGCAGGGTAGCTTAATTATTTATTTAGCATGCATTTTAATATGCTGTGTGACAATGTCTACTGTGGCAGCACAAAACCCTTTTAGCATACTGCAGGCTCTAATAAGCAGATAAACTGCTCCTTAAGGTGCCCAGATGGCATTATAGAATAGACAATCACTGCATGGGATCAGGGAGCCAAAGTGTAGGGAGATAATAAGTGACTGGATGTTACAACATCATTTAAAACAGAATAATTAAAAAATGATAATAGGTAGATATTCTAATCCTTCATGTGAAAAGTCATTCAAAATGAATAACTTAGATTACACTTTTTCTGTTGTTATTAGAATATTGGGAATAATGGTGAATCAAACTATCACTGGATGCCCAAATTAATTCCATTATCAAGAAATCTTTTTTCCCGATGAGGAAGTTATGCTGCATCCGAAAAATTTTTGATATCTCCCATTTTTGATTGTTGGTTCAGTCATTTCTCCTATCTCAAATTGTTTATTGTAATGTTATCTATTTAAATTGCTCTAAAGCTGCTCTTAAAAAGCTACAGACAATTAAAAACACAGCAGTACAGTTGATTTATTCATTATCTAAGACTGATCATGTGTCTTTTTTTTTGTGTGTGCCTCCATTGGCTCCCACTGGAGGCCAGGGTATTGTTTAAGGTTTATTGAAGATTTTGCAAGGGAAATGCTCCATTATACATGTATGCATCATTTAAGTTTGGTCCACTTTTAAGGCCCTGGTCATTAAGGAAGATGAGTCCTTTTGCCTGTCCAAGCCCTTGAGGGATGAAATTATCCCATTTATTTGAGTCTTCCTTTGCATTTCAGCAAAATGTTGGAAAATTCTCCCGGTTGATCTACAGTCTACTCCAGGTGAAAGACATTTTTATCTCAGCAGTTTGTTACATGTCAATGATTGTGTTTGTTGCACTGTTTGAACATTATTGGGATGACTATTACGTACCACCATCATTTGTTGTAATTCTCTGGAGCTGGTGGTTGGGAGGCGGGGCTAGTGCTGGGCAGACTTATACGGTCTGTGCCGGGGCTGGTGGTTGGGCGGCGGGGATAGTGCTGGGCAGCAGGGGCGTAGCCAGACACCCAATTTTGGGTGGGCCTGGGCCCAAGATGGGTGGGCAGAAGAACTGCACCTTGTCACACAGGTGATTTGGTCTCTCCCTCTCTCGCTTGTATACCATATGGTCTCTCAAACATCCCCCCCCCCCCCCCACATATCTTTTAAATAGCATATTTTCACCAGCAGTGAGCAGCATCTAATACACACTGCTCATGTTGGCACCACAGCATATATCAGTTGCTGCTCGCTGCAGGCAAAGATCTGCTATTTACAAGGTATGCAGGAGGGACAGCTTTTGGGAGTTTTCAGCTGGTAGGGCTTGGGAATCCCTGCCAGCCACATCATAGGTGTGCTGCTACTGGATGGGCCTGAGCCCAAAGTGGGTGGGCCTGGGCCCACCTGGGCCCACCTTTGGCTACGCCACTGCTGGGCAGACTTATACGGTCTGTGCCGGGGCTGGTGATTGGGCGGCGGGGATAGTGCTGGGCAGACATATACGGTCTGTGCCGGGGCTGGTGATTGGGCGGCGGGGATAGTGCTGGGCAGACATATACGGTCTGTGCTAGAGCTGGTGGTTGAGAGGCGGGACTAGTGCTGGGCAGACTTATACGGTCTGTGCCGGGGCTGGTGATTGGGCGGCGGGGATAGTGCTGGGCAGACATATACGGTCTGTGCCGGGGCTGGTGATTGGGCGGCGGGGATAGTGCTGGGCAGACATATACGGTCTGTGCTAGAGCTGGTGGTTGAGAGGCGGGACTAGTGCTGGGCAGACTTATACGGTCTGTGCCAGAGCCAGTGGTGGGAGGCAGGGATAGTGCTGGGCAGACTTATACGGTCTGTACCAGAGCTGGTGGTTGGGAGGCGGGGCTAATGCTGGGCAGACATATACGGCCTGTGCTGGGGCTGGTGGTTGGGAGGCGGGACTAGTGCTGGGCAGACTTATACGGTCTGTGCCGGGGCTGGTGGTTGGGCGGCGGGGATAGTGCTGGGCAGACATATACGGTCTGTGCCAGAGCCGGTGGTGGGAGGCAGGGATAGTGCTGGGCAGACTTATACGGTCTGTGCCAGTGCTGGTGGTTGGGAGGCGGGATCGGTGGTTGGGAGTCGGGGATAGGGCTGGCCAGACTTATACGGTCTGTGCACTGAAGAGGACAGTACAAATAAAAAAGTAGCACATATGAATTTGTCTTCTTGGGCAGACTGGATGGACCGTGCAGGTCTTTTTCTGCCGTCATCTACTATGTTACTATTCTTGGAACTGGGATCTGCGTTGAACCAGTTTTCAGGTAGATGCGGAATAGAATAGACAACGCTACGTTAATTTAGAGACTCGCCCCTACAGCAGCTGGCAGCAAGCACTTTCCACATACTTTCAGTGCTGCCACCTAGCTGGATAGTGGTGCCGAGTATGCGCTTTTTAAAACTCTGTGACCAATGTTTATAAAAACCTGCTGGCTACCACAGCTACTATTCACCACAATGGATACAGTCTAGGTACTAGTATGTATTGCACCTCACCTAGCTAGATATAAGGATGAAATAGGAATGGAAGGTGCAACCTGTGTGGCTAATAGTAATACCGAAATGTTTGTTTATTGGGATTTATTAACTGCCTTTATGAAGAGAATCACCCGAGGCAGTGTACAGCAAAACTTACAATTTTGATAACAGCATAACAATAGTAAATAACCAAGCATAAACATAAATACAATAAATGAGGTAAACTTGAAAACAGCAAATTAAAAATAACAGGACTACCGTGAAACAAGATCAAAAATATACACATTGAACAGCACTGGAATTCAAATACCAGAGATATAATACAATGTTAGCATAATACTCAAGGCAAGTTCTTTTTATAGTTAAGCAAGATAAGGGAACTGATCTAAGTATGTGTAGCAAGCTAGTCCAGGTGCAGAATGAGTATATAATCAGTCACCCTATGTTTTAAAGGCTTGGGGAAAGAGCCAGGCTTTCACCTGCTTTCTGAAGTAGAGGTAGTCTTGAGTTATACCTAGCCCATCTGGGAGTAAATTCCAGAGCATGGGGGCTATTCCTGAGAAGGCTCGCTGGCAGGTATCACATCTTACAATTTCTTTTGACGAGGGTACAGATGGGTACAGATAGTGATGATCCTTTAGATGACCATAGAGGTCTCAACGCATTCGCTAGGGGCTGCCTAAGGACATCTAAAAGACAATTACTATGACCTTCTGGTGAAATCGGGGGGGAAAAAACCCTACAGAAATGTAAACAAAAGTCACAAAGTAGGGATTAGACAATGGCCATCCAATAAAGAATAAAGTGATGATCATAGAGTTTATTGAAGGAAGATTCAAATACCAGACTCGACACGGAGCCACATTTCAGTGGATAACTGCCTGCTTCAGGAGTCATATAATCCTCAGAGCTGTGAGGTCTATATCATCTAGGCTCCTGACTGGAGAGGGATCAGATATGGAATATGAACATATGAAAGGAAAGATGCAGTATAGCCAGGCACCAATGGACGGTTAAGGGAATGAAGAATACACATTCCATATTTTCCTCTCAAAGGCGATAATGAGACCTACACAGAAAAACAAGGGGATAGAGAACGTAGCCCCTTCCCAATATATCTGTGGTAGAGGACTCTCGAAGCTGCCTAAGGCGAATAACCTCAGGTGAGCCAGGTCAAGGAGGCATCTCTGCATCTGATCCATGCCAAATACTATAGATTTTAACCTATCCAAAATAACAATTTTACCACAGTAATACTTATTAAACTTTGAACATCCAGCACTCTTACAAGTACGAACTGATTCAGAAAGACAACACTACTCAGCCTCTTCGTTTACCCCAAGTATCTATAATTTTCTTGAAGAAAGGTACAGTGCCGCTTTTAGAATCTGAAATACGTAATACTTTCATTTTTTTTTAAAGCATCAGGGAAGTAAAAAAAAACAAACAAACAAACTAGGCCCATTCATCTCTAACTGCATCAAAGGAAATAAACTGCATTACAATAATGCTGATCTGATTGTGCAGGGTCTACAGTAGTCCCTGGGCTGAGCCAGGCTCCCCTCTGCAAATCAATGCAGTATTTCAACTAACAAGAACGGGTGCCCTAGTTGAAAGGCTAATGCACATTCCCACTAGTCGGAGAAGCACTTAGCATGACATGAAATGCCCCTGCCTATTTGCCTAAATGCATTAGAGCTCAGGTTAAACACAATGAAACCGAGAGGCAGAGTCAGATCACTTCAATTCGTCTGCCTGTTCAGGCTCCTGCAATCCTCAGGCTGGCGGGGGTCCAGATAACTTGGGGCTCTATGGCAAAAGCTGCTTTGCCATAATTCATTGCCCTCTCCAGTAGCTTTAATCAGGAAGGCCAGCAAGGCCAGGATAAATGAGGCTCTAGAGGCTTCTGAAGAATGATACAGCTGATAGCCAGCTGTTAGGCCAGATGTCAAAGGTGTAGTAAGAGCCCTCCATGTTAATCTATCCGTTCCCAAGAAGTACAATGAATTTGGCTTTAAGCACGCCAATAAAAAAGATTGGTGATTAATGAAGAAGCACAACTTAATACAGCAAGTTGACTCCGGCTTCCTCCTCCCAGGCATTTTAAATGTCCACTGAACAGTTCTTTTAGCTGCCAGCTGGGACGTGTAAAATGTTAATCATCAGTCTGTGGGCCATTATGGAAGTAGCTTTCACTTTCTCAAGTTGAACAACCAAAGGGGAGGGGAAGATAATAGGTTTGGTTTAACAGAGCTGTTTCCATAATAGAGGTACTGAGAGCAAAAGCTTTGATGGTGTCAGCATGGTAGCTGGGCACACTGATCCGTTCCTGCTCTCAGCTACTGTATCAGGCTTGCAAACCTTTGCTGGGAACTAAAAATGGGGACCGTGACTTGGCCAGCCAGCAGACATCTTTGATCTTAATTGAGCCTCTATTCCGAGCTAAATCTGGGAAAGATTTTTAAAAGCATCATGGTATTTAAGGCTCCTTTGAGTCTCTTGCATAGCCTTAAAGGCAGATTTGTTTACCAAAACTATAAAATTCTGCCGCTTGAATGCAACCTTAAAGTATGCCCATACTAACAGGGGCGTAGCCAGACAGCAGATTTGGGGTTGGCCTAGGCAAGAAGTGGGTGGGCACCAAGCATTTTCCCACCAGCTGAGATATTTTTTTGGTGGAGGGGGAGAATCCCCCTCCACCAAAAAAATATCTCAGCTGGTGGGAAAATGCTTCTCTCCACCTTGGCAGTCTGCAGCAGGCATGCGCTGAAAACTGAGCATACACAGGTACTAGTATTGTGGAGAGCAGCGTTTTCGTTACCATCAGGGGGAAGATTTAGCTGGCAGAGCTTGGGATCCCCACCAGCCAGGGCCGGTCGAATCCGGTAAGCGGGGTAAGCACCGCAGGGGGGCACTTGCCTTCAAGGGCGCCGCCATACCGTGCCGCCCTTGGTGCTTTAAAACTTTAATTTACCTCAGTTCCAGCAGCCGCGTCATTTGAAATCCCTGCCCTGTCTCTAGCCTTCCCTCCCTTCGTTAGTTCGTTCCGCAGTCCCGCCTTCTGACGTCATTTCCTCGAGGGCGGGACTCTGAGGGAACGAACTCACGAAGGGAAGGAAGGCTAGAGACAGGGCAGGGCTTTCAAATGACATGGCTGCTGGAACGGAGGTAAATTAAAGATTTAAAGTACCAAGGGTGGCGCGGTATGGCGGGGGATGGGGCGAAGGAGAATCGCTGGACAGGGGCAGAGTGGGAGAAGAGAGAAAGGAGATTGGGGGAGGGCACCAACTCATTGTCTGCTGGGGGGCG
This sequence comes from Microcaecilia unicolor, assembly GCF_901765095.1. Classification (NCBI taxonomy): domain Eukaryota; kingdom Metazoa; phylum Chordata; class Amphibia; order Gymnophiona; family Siphonopidae; genus Microcaecilia; species Microcaecilia unicolor. Next base: position 223,311,346 of record NC_044032.1, on the reverse strand, counting down.
CCAGAGCCCCTAGGACCGGCCCTGCCACCAGCTACTGCAAAATGTGTGCTACTGTTAGGTGGGCCTGAGCCCTAAGTAGGTGGACCCCAGCCCACCCAGGCCCACCTGTGGCTACGCCACTGCTAAGTGACACCTGGTAAAATTCACTATTCTCCTTCTCCAGTACCCTTTCTGGCTCAATCTCATTGCAAATGTCAGTGACTGAGGTTTCAGGAGATGCCTGTTCTGTACTATCTGGGCAGTCAGTCCTGCCACCAGCTGCACACATCTGGTGCGGCCCCTGGAGCCCCTAATGATGCCACACTCGCCATATGGAGGCAGATAATATGTTACATAGAGTCACTGAACAAAAATATAGACAGCCAGTCTTCGCAGATATACCAAAAACTACAGAGTAGTGATGGAAATATCCACGAATGCATCAAACAGATTGACTGGCCAGTGGTAATCAATATGACCCAACAGGTCTGCATTTTGGCAAACTATGCTTGCCTCAGAGTTCCAAAACTGTGTAGATATGGTCAAAGATGATATATGTCAATAAACTGCCTAAAATCATCAAAGGCTTGGAGCGTCTGCTTCAACTGTGTGATGAGTGCGTGAGTGCTCATGCCAGCTAGCACCAATGTCTTTTGAAGTCATTTTAGGCAGTTTGCTCATTTATAAAGCAATGGTTCCCAAACCTGGTCCTAGAGGCACCCCATCCTGTCAGGTTTTCAGGATACCCAGAATGAATATTCATGAGAGAGATTTGCATGCACTGCCTCCACAGAAAAGCTTTGGAATCATGACCCTAAAAAAAATTGTTGAAAATGAAGAGGTTGTGATAACCTGAGACATCCCCATCCTGCCATTAAAAAACTAGATGCAAGAAAACAGCATAGTGGTAAAAGAGGGGAAAAAAACACCAGAATAGCATTAATCATAGAGGTATCAATCCCAAATGGTTACTCTGTGAATTGGGTAAAGAGAGAAGATACTAAAGTATCATGAAATGCAGTCTGAAACCATGAAAATGTGCTACAAGCTTGATCAAAAAGGATTTCCAAGCATACCTGGATAGGTTTATTTATTTATTTGTTGCATTTGTGTCCCACATTTTCTCACCTATTTGCAGCCTCAATGTGGCTTACATAGTACTGTGATGGCGATCGCCAGTTCCGGTATAAGAAATACAGAGTGGTATTGCGTTAGAGTTCATGAGTGACAGAGTAAATTAGGTAATGAAGGAGGGAGAAGCTTAGTCCAGTTCTGGTATAGGTTTTGTTGTGTTGCAGGGTTCAGGTGTTTACGTTGAATCGTTGTGAAGCGCTGCGTATGACTGGTAGCACTATTGAAATGATTTATAGTAGTAGTAGTTATGGTATGCCTTTTTGAACAAGTTGGTTTTTAATGATTTCCGAAAGTTTATTAGGTCGTGCATTGTTTTCATTACGTTTGGTAGTGCATTCCATAGTTGCGTGCTTATGTAGGAGAAGCTGGATGCATAGGTTGATTTATATGTTAGTCCTTTGCAGCTTGGGTAGTGGAGATTTAGGTATATGTGTGTTTATCTTTTTGTGTTTCTGGTTGGTAAATCTATGAGGTCTGCCATGTATACCGGGGCCACTCCGTGAATAATTTTATGAACTAGGGTGCAGATTTTGAACGCAATTCGTTCTTTGATTAGGAGTCAATGCAGTTTTTCTCGTAAGGGTTTGGCGCTTTCGAATCTCGTTTTTCCAAATATGAGTCTGGCTGCGGTGTTTTGGGCGGTTTGGAGTTTCTTAATGATTTGTTCTTTGCATCCAGCATATATTGCATTGCAGTAGTCTAGGTGACTTAATTGTACCGGTCTGCAGAATATTTCCCTCAGGAAAAAAGGTTTTATTCGTTTGAGTTTCCACATTGAGTGGAACATTTTCTTTGTTGGAGTTTTCGCTTGGCTTTCTAGCATGAGGTTTCGGTTGATTGTAACTCCCAAGAATTTTCAGGCTGTCTGAAACAGGTTGCCTATACAGGTTACATCTTACAAGTAGAAGTAAATCTGACAGACTGAGATCATACTCCGCATACCCCTGGCTGAGGAGTAAGGTTCATTCCTGTCATAATTAGTGCAAAATAATTTAGGTCTTTTTGGAACTTCCCAGAAAACTAACAGATAAGGCCAGCCAGCAGATACATATCAAGGTCCTGATATTCAAAAGCACTTAACATGCAGCAAGGCCTTTATGTGCGAGGAATTACTATGTTTCTGATTTTTATTGATTGTCATGACTCTTGATGGTGGAATATTTTAAAGGACAATGTATACCAGTTACACCTGGGAATGAATCAGTAATTTACACCATGAGAACTGCTTAGGGGTGACTAAGGGCTGCAAAAAACAGTGTTATTGGCAAGATTAACATTAATGAACATTAATGAACTAAGAGCACTCGAGAAGCATTAAAAGTACGAACATGCACACTGGTAATGCAAAACTTAAAATGCAGTCTGCTGTCTGTTGTAAAACTGAAGCAAAGCTGGAGAAAAAAAAAGACTGCTGGAGCTTTGCTGCCACCTAGTGGCTATAATCTAAATATGTCGGGAACAGATGCAGTTTATTTTCCTGTACTACTATGTTTATACAAGGCTTTCAAGGAATCCTCTCCCAAATGTTTAAAGGTCTCAACAATCCTAGTAATTTAAATAAGATCCTAAAATATGGTAACCAGTACACCATCAATATTGTCTTGCTTCAAGAAACACCTTTTAATTTCAGGTAAGTGTAAAAGGGTGCCCACATTTATACACCCCTTGCACACGTACATAAGTACATAAGTAATGCCATACTGGGAAAAGACCAAGGGTCCATCGAGCCCAGCATCCTGTCCACGACAGCGGCCAATCCAGGCCAAGGGCACCTGGCAAGCTTCCCAAACGTACAAACATTCTATACATGTTATTCCTGGAATTTTGGATTTTTCCAAGTCCGTTTAGTAGCGCTTTATGGACTTGTCCTTTAGGAAACCGTCCAACCCCTTTTTAAACTCTGCTAAGCTAACCGCCTTCACCACTTTCTCCGGCAACGAATTCCAGAGTTTAATTACACATTGGTGTCTAGGATGCTAGCGCTTACCCTGAAAATGCCAGCAGAACGCCTAAGTGATATTCTATAATGGCACATGCAACTGACATAACATGTAAATACAAAGGGAGCACATACACGGACAGGCCCCCATTTACCACATGTATCTCACAGAACACCATATGTTACACACATCCTTGCTACATTTATATGGCTGGTGTAACTGCAAGCCTGTAAATGATAGGTATGCAATACATTAGTATTCCCAGATGCTGCTATAGAATTAGGTTCCCACCACAAATCCTTTGGGGCTCCTAAATGGAGGAACTCAGTTGTAGAATTGGCCCCAAACTGGATTACCTATATAGGGAAATGGGACTTGATATACTGCCTTTCTGTGGTTTTTGCAATTACATTCAAAGCTGTTTACATAGTATATACAGGTACTTATTTGTACCTGGGGCAATGAAGGGTTAAGTGCCTTGCCCAGAGTCACAAGGAGCTGAAGCAGGAATTGAACCCAATTCCCCAGGATCAGAGTCCACTGTACTAACTGCTAGGCTAGTCCTCCGCTTTCTCTTCTACAACTGGGAAATGCAATGGAATTTTAGTTAGGAAAACTTTGGATATCAATATATATATCATAACAGGCAGATCCTGAAGGGCAACAGATTAAAATCTATCTGGATATCCAAGAGCAGTGATACTGAATTTTAAATCTTTATGTGCCTACTACGGATCCCTCTAGTTTCTTTAACCAAATAGTCACCAGAGTCCTAGAAGAAGGACATGTGCCTAGGGGAGATTTCACTCAAGTATCAGATCTTGTTTGGATAAGCGATTTAAAATTAAGGCCATGAAAATGAAATCATGGCAGACACTCCACTCCCTACTCAGGGTGGTTTAGTTCATCTCTGTATGTATTCTACACCCACCTGGAAGATATTTTACATTTCCTCTTCTCCTCTTGATTTACAAACGCCTACTGATTTTATCTTACTTTGTAGTAGTTTAATATCCCAGGTACAGAACAGAAACAGGGAATATCAAAGTTTATAACCACACTCCGGTGACAATGACACTAAGTTGTGTGGGAGTGGCAGGACTGGCTCAAGAGGCTGTGGTGTCCTTAGCCATCTTGCACTTTTGCTTCTGCCCTCCCCCCCCCCTCCCCCACACCTCATCTTGGGGTAAATTGGAGCTAACAGAGGCAAGGATTTTAGCTCCCTTTATCTTGGGCACCCTGAGCCAGTGCCTCACCTGGGTCAAGAACATGACTTCTGCCATCCTGGAAGAAGATATTATATAACCGTTTTCTTTTTCTGTATATTTTGGATTAAAAACCGCACAGTAAATCTTTAGTGCAAGGTGTTTGAAATAAACAATCGATCTTTGTCTTCCAACCCTGATAAGTGCTACTTACTGAGTCATATTCCTCATCATGACAGCTTTGTTCCTCCTCAGATAATCTCCTCTGTATTCCATCCCCCTCTGCCCTCCACCTTTCCCTCTTCAGGGACACTGCCTTTAGCTATTTAGGCCCTAAACTCTGGAATGCCCTCCCCTCATCCTTTAGAACTGCTGTGTCTTTACAGTCATTTAAGACTCTTCTCAAGACTCTTCTCTTTTCTGCTGCATTTGCTTCTGCCTCAGCCTTCTCTTTTCTCACCCCCCCCCCCCCCCCAATAATCCCTGCTGTCTTCCGCCCCCGACTGAAACATAGGAGCCTGCAATAATAATTTTTGTTTGTTAATCGCTTAGTTCCCTGCCTGGGATAAATTTGAAGTACAGTTCACTCCATTTACTTGCACATCAGATAAGAGCATGCTCTGTTTACCTGCATGCCATACTTTGGTACCGTTTTTGACACCATCAATTTCTATGGGGACAAACTTCATTTTAGAACACCAGTGATAACTGCAAGATTCGCTTATATGCATGGTTCAAGACTGCTCCTCTGCAGGAAAGGCTCCGCATAAGCGCATGCATGGAATATGGAACCCGATTGGTGCGTGACAACCAACGAGATTTCAAATTTACTGCCTCTTTAACTGCCACAGGCAGAATAAGTGAAAGAATGTTGTTAGGGCATTCACTGGGGTCATCGTCATGGTGGAACTGTAAGACTTTAACACTGGCTGAACGAATAGAAGTTCTTAAAAAATTAGAAAACAAACAAGTCAAGCATCTATTGCTAAAGAATATGATGTCAATCCCAGTCAAATTTCACGTGTCTTGAAGCAGAAAGACCAGCTTCTGGAAGACTGGCAAAACAATAGAAATGCACAACGGAAACGAAAATGGGCGGAAAAAGCTGAGGAGGTAGAAGATGCTCTTCTTTGGTGGTTTTCTCAAGTCAAGAGCAGACAGTTTCCTGTCAGTGGTCCACTGCTTATGCAGAAAGCTAACCAGGTAGCAGAAAGTCTTGGATTAACTGAATTCAAAGCCACTGTTGGATGGTTGGAAAGATGGAAGGAGAGGAACACCACAAAATTCAAGAAACAGCATGGTGAGAAACAAGACTTTGGTGCTGAAAATTGGGTTGTTTCAGTTCTTTCTACCATGAGTTTGCACCTCGTGACATTTTCAATGCTGACGAAAATGGTCTCTACCGGTGAGCGATTCCTGATGGAAACTTGCTTTTAAACATGCCAAAACTACTGGAGTTTCATTGAAGGACCGACTGACAATCCTCCATTGCTGCAATATGGAAGGGAGTGAGAAGTTGGAACCCCTCAAAAGTTAAGCGACTTCCTGTGTCATACGAGGCTAACACAAATTCATAGACGACTGGGTTATCAATAGAAATCAAACAAAATAAAACATGGAAAAGAAAATAAGATGATACCTTTTTTATTGGACATAACTTAATACATTTCTTGATTAGCTTTCGAAGATTGCCCTTCTTCGTCAGATCGGAAATAAGCAAATGTGCTAGCTGACAGTGTATATAAGTGAAAACATTCAAGCATTACTATGACAGTCTGACAGGGTGGGAGGATGACTAGGGAAATTTGGAAGCAGTGGTTAAAGAAGTTAGACACTAGAATGCGGGCACAAAAGCGTCAGATTTTGCAGCTTTGTGATAACTGTGCTGCACACAGGGATGATGTCAGGCTGTCTAACGCCAAGGTGGTCTTCCTGCCACCAAACACTACCTCTCTGATCCAACCTCAAGATCAAGGCATAATAGCCAATTTCAAAAAACATTATTGGGCTCTTGTGCTACGTCGTCTGATGAGCGTTATGGATGACCAGACTGGCAACAATAAACATGCTGTTGAACTGGCTCGTAATCTATCACTATTGGATTTCCTACATATGCAGAAAGAAACCTGGAATCATGTTACACAGGCAACTATTGTGAACTGCTACAAGTGGGCAAGCTTTGTTAAGGATGTGGAGAGGGACGAAACAGGTGCAGCTGTTGCAAACGTGTCAGATGAAGAGGTTATTAACATCCCAGCCGGTTTTACTGAAGAGGAGTTCCATCGCTACGTAGCTGTTGATTACGATCTACAAACAGAAGACAGCACTGATGTTGAGATATGCTCCTACATGCAGGCAACATCAGCTGATGATGGAACAGATGAAGAAATGAGCAGCAAGGCACATGCTGATGGAATTAAACAACCACCTCCTGTCTGTCACTTTTGCAAGAGCGCTGGAGAGTCTCAACACCGTGCGGGCCTATCTGGAGGCCACTGGATGTCAGTGCTATGACAGTTTTTACCGTCTGGCAGACGAAGTCTATGGAACTCACAGACCCAAGAGTGTACAGAGGACTATAACTGATTACTTCAAGCCAGCCTAATGTCAGTTAACTGAAACTGTATACTGTACGTATAATAATAAACAGTACTGTACATATGTTTATCAGATGTCAAGCTTCTTTGGGTCACAACAGTTAAGTGTACGCTCTGGTTAACTGCATGCATTTCTTTGGTCCCAGACCCTTGCACTTAAGCGGATTGCACTGTATATCAAAAGTATGAAATAAAAGAAGCCCAATGCCCCAGGCCACTTCTTAAAGAGACTGGGTAAAAGTATTTCCCCTCCCCTTTTACCAGAACCTTATACTGCAACTTGACCTCTAGCTAGAGGTCACTGGTCCCATTTTGAACCTGTTGCCAAAAGGGGGAGGAGCGACTGGGGATTGCTCCTGCCCTGACCCCCATTATACCCCGCAGGATTTACCAGATAGGCCTGTAGGGGGGCGGAGGAAAAGGAGTTCATCAGGGAAGCTCAGAATTGGGGGGGGCATCTGACAAAATTGGGGCTTTGGAGGAGGGAATATTTCTGTTCTACCCCTTTCAGACAAAATGCTCTCCATATTTGATATATTACTTATATGGCATAATAGGGTCCTGGAACTGCAATAAAAACTCCATGTAAAATGTATATATAATATGGAATCACTCACTGTGTCACCACTAACGCGTACAACCTGTACATCATACCAACAAAATAGAGCTTAGCCAGCTACATTTGCTTAAATATTGGCTGCGTTCACACATCCTTGTTAACTCTATTGTGAACATAAATTTTTGGTGAACAGAAATATATTTTTTTAATTATAGCAGTGTCAGGAACCTCAATGTGTCCATAAAGCACATATTGTATTTCAAATGTGCCCCAAAATAAGCATCCAAATATAACATGAAGTCTTATAACATGTACATCATCAATCACTTAGCTACGGCAAACAGAATCAACTGCAGCTCTACGAGGTGCCCCATTTCGTTTCACTTCTTCAGAAGCTGTACCAGGGGCGTAGCCAGACTTCGGCGGGAGGGGGGTCCAGAGCCTGAGGTGAGGGGGCACATTTTAGTCCCCACCCCCACCATTTCCGACCCCCCCCCCCCCCCCGCCGCCACCACCAACTTTGACCCTCCCTGCCGATGACCCTCTCACTCCCCCCTCCCGCCACCAACCTTCCCCCACCGTTGCCTACCTTTGCTGGCGGGGGACCCCAACCCCCGCCAGCCGAGGTCCTCTTCTTCCCGCGCAAGGCTTCGTTCTGACTGTTTCTGACACTCTGCACGTTGTATGTGCAGGACGTCAGACTCACAGAAACAGAATGAGGCCTTGCAAGGTTTCGTTCTGTTTCTGTGAGTCTGACGTCCTGCACGTCAGAAACAGACCGACCAAAGCCTTGCGCGGGAAGAAGAGGATCTCAGCTGGCGGGGCTTGGGGTCCCCCGCCAGCAAAGGTAGGCGACGGCGGGTTGGCGGCAGGAGGGGGGTCGAGAGGGTCATCGGCAGAGGGGTGCAGGGCCAAATCTACGGGGGCCCAGGCCCCCGTGGCCCCACGTGGCTATGCCACTGAGCTGTACATGCAACCAGAAACTCCATTTCATTAAAAACAAAATGCCATCAGACTCCATGATGCAAACATATGCGTGTATCAAATACAGAAAGCATTTTTTGTTTAGTATTACCATATACTCTCTGAACAGATTTATAATTTTTCAAGTATATTGAGAAACCACGCATTTAAGAAGCAGCTGAGGAGCAATGGGCCACAGTTTTGTAGCCTGATGCTCCCAGGAAGGAACAATAATGTTGCTTGTGAGGTTGACTGTAAGCAGCATTATTCTTGTACCATAGCAGTGACTTATCTGTGGTACTGAGATACCGCAGTTTAGTCATTATTCCCCCAAAATAATGGGAGTCCTTTTACTAAGGTGCACTAACAGATTTTGTGTGCGCTAACGATTAGCATGCGCTAAATGCTGTGCAGCCCATTGTATACTTATGGGCTGCATGGCACTTACCCCCGGATTTTATATATGGTGCCTAGATTCTGCGTGGAGATATGCGCATAACATTATTGGCCTAACAAGGTGATCAGTGTTTTTAAAAGCACTGACCAGCAATAATGAGCACTAATTGGCAATAATTACAATTTATGCACAGAAATCGCTAAGCGTATAAAGAACGCCTAAATTGCAAAGTGCGCAGTTCAAAATAAACATGCATAGCTTAAAAGAAGCATATTTATGAGCATTCCAACATTTCCAAGTGTAATTACAGAATATGAGTCAGTGCGCCTAAATGTACATGCAGGGATTTATACCAGGTTTTTATTGGTGTAAATTGGATGCGAGTAGATTTAGGCACTACGGTATCGATTAAGTGTATTCTATATACTCCACCTAAATCTTATAGAATACACTTAGTTCCGCATGGAGTTTTTGGGCGCCATATACAGAATTTTGCCCTTAATGCACACTAATTCATTAGCACGCACTAAATCCATCAGCGCACCTTAGTAAAAGGACCCGAGGGGCCTTTTACAAAGTGGCATGTGCTGCCCAGTTACTGCCGGGTTAGCATGGGAGACCTTACTGCCACCTCAATGGGTGGCGGTAAGAGCTTCCCCCCCCAAAAAAAAAAAATGGCCGTGAGACAAGTGCTTCACTTGCCGCACGACCATTTCCTGAAGAAAATAAAGACCTACCTTTTCCCCGCTGCAGTAAAAGGGGGGCCTCAGCGCACGTCAAAAATACACGCCAACACCAGCGCAGGCCCCCTTTTGCCACAGCTTGGTAAAAGGGGTCCTATGTGCGGTAAAAGCCACCTTTTACCGCACCTTAACAATTATTCTTAAATTTTAGTGCATACTTTACAAGACGGCTGAGGGAAGACATGTTAGAGGTATATAAAATAATGAGTGGAGTGGAACAGGTGGATGTGAAGCGTCTGTTCACGCTTTCCAAAAATACTAGTACTAGGGGCATGCGATGAAACTACAGTGTAGTAAATTTAAAACAAATCGGAGAAATGTTTCTTCACCCAACGCATAATTAAACTCTGGAATTTGTTGCCGGAGAACGTGGCGAAGGCAGTTAGCTTGGCAGAGTTTAAAAAGGGATTAGACGGTTTCCTAAAGGGCAAGTCCATAAACCACTACTAAATGGACTTGGGAAAAATCCACAATTCCAGGAATAATATGTATAGAATGTTTGTACGTTTGGGAAGCTTGCCAGGTGCCCTTGGCCTGGATTGGCCGCTGTCATGGACAGGATGCTGGGCTCGATGGACCCTTGGTCTTTTCCCAGTGTGGCATTACTTATGTACTATCCTATATAATAATTCTCACCACCAACGTTCTAATGTGGGACTGCCTGTGTCCGTGGCTCCTGGAGATGCTGAGCTAGGCTCCGTAGCCAGGATGACATCACTGACAGCTGATTCCCAGGCAGGCGGAGGAGTAGAGAAACACGCTCCGCGTGTTTCCCTACTCTTCCTCCTGCCTGGGAATCAGCTGTCAGTGCGCCACTCCCTACCACTTCAGAGCAAGTGGCAGAGTGGCGCATCAAAAAACTAAAAGTGCGGAAACACAGAACCCCCTCCCCTCGGCGCATCACCCAAGACCCCCCCCCCCGGCACATCAAACATCCCCCAAGTACATCAAACACCCCCTCCCCCCACCCGAAGCACATCAACACCCCCCCCCCAACACACACACACACGTCACGGTCTCCCTCCCTCCCAGATCCCCGAGTTTCACGGTCTCCCTCCCAGTTCCAGGATTCCCCCTTGCTCACAGTTCCAGGGTCGGCATGCCTCCCTTCCTCCTGTCTACTGCCAGCCCCCCTCCTTACGAATTTTTGAAATCTCAGTTACCCAGTCGGGGTTACGGTGGATGACGGCAGTGGCACCGGCAGCATCAGCAGCATCGGTAAACGGCATACAGGCTCGGCCAGTCTGTCTCTCAGCTCTGGTCCCACCCTTGCGGAAACAGGAAATGAGGGCGGGACCAGAGCTGAGAGACAGAGATGGGCCAAGCCTCTACGCCATTTACCAATGCTGCTGCTGCTGCTGCCGCCGGCGCCGTCGTCGTCCACCGTAACCCCGACTGGGTGAGACTTCAAAAATTCGTAAGCAGGGGGGCTGGCAGTGGACGGGAGGGAGGTAACAAGGGAGGCACGACGACCCTGGAACTGTGAGCAAAACAATCCTCAAACTTCGACATCCATTGCCTCAGAACCAAAGAGGGAAACAGTCAGGAAGCGAGTGTCAGAGAAACTTGGAGATGAGTTCAAAAAAGAAGGCAAAATGTATAGATTGAGGATTCAGGGTGATGACAATGAAAACAACACTTGGAACGGAAACGCTACTCAGCAAATGTAGTTTCTTCCAAGTAATGGATGTTTAATATTTCCCTGAATTTTTTCATGGGTTGGTATCTCACACACACAGCGAATCACTCTCTCTCTCACACAGCCTCGCTGTGTCTCTCTGAGTGTGACACACACACACACACACAATCGACATTCTTTCTCCCACACACACACACAATCGACATTCTTTCTCCCACACACACACACACACACACACACACTCTTGTCAGTCTATCTCTCTCTCATTCACGCACACACATACACTCTGTCACACACACACTCGCACATTCACTCTCTCTCTCACACACAGTCACTGTCAAACATACACACTCAAAGGAAAACCTTGCTAGCGCCCTTTTCATTTCTTTTAGAGAAACGGGCCTTTTTTACTAGTATATTATAAACATGTACACTGAGACTACCCTCAGACTCTACTTACACCCCACCCTGTATGCACCTACTGTAAATGTACATGCCATCTTGTATTACATGTATTTTTAGGCATGATCTTATTTTGTAAGAGCACATTTACATGTATAAACATTATTTAAGATGGAAAAGTTATTTATAAAATTAACCTGCCTAGGTGGAATCACCTGTTCTTTTATGACAGTATCTAACTAGAGTTAGCAAGAGGAAGCATAAAATGGGAAACTTGATTTCTGCCAAATACTGAAAATTTTAATGTGCACACAGTGTTGGAAACAGTCCTGACATGCATTATGTGCTGTTCAAAAAATACAAAGCCAATACATGTAGAGACATATTTTCAAAACACTTAAGACTTACAAAGTTGCATAGTAATCAATGGAACTTTGTAAATCTAAGGGGGTCTTTTACTAAAGGCTAGCTTGAGTTAGGCTCAGGGTAACCCAACAGGGAACAGCGCAGCATGAAGCAGTAGTAATACTGAATACCAAGCAATAAAGCTAAGTGCATTGCATTATATTTAAGTATGTTACAGAAATTAACATGCTTTTTCTCTAAAAAATTCTTATCTTCAAAAAAATAAAAAAACTCAGAAAATTTACTGCGGTCCCAGAAAAAATCTTTCTAGGGCTGCTTAAAAGGGGTTTTTGCCTATGATGAAGAGAAGACCAGTTGGTCTGTTTTAGCTCCGACAGATTGATATTTGATCTGGGAGCTCTTTGAGGCTTTTCCCCACACACTATTGTAATTTTGTATTGAGTGGAAGTTTTTGCATTTAGAATTTGTTCTTATCTCCACACCACCAAATATATTTGTTTAGCTTGAGTTATCTGCAGCAGGTCCCATTTTATTCCTACGGGCCCTGCCTCAGATAACTCAAGCTAATCTTTAGTAAAAGATCCCTAACTGCTTTAAAATGAGCCCCAAGACGCTGGGAGGTAGAACAACACTAAAAATAAAAATTACATCGAATGAAAAATCTCATTGATCCAGTATTGTTCTTGATTCACAATTACCGAGCCAACAGATATTTCCACTAGAATATATATCTCCATTGCAAATAATCAAACAAACAACTTCAAATAATCTCTCAGATGAGAGCTGTTTAATATGTTGAGAATAATTTTTTCATAAACACATTTTTTGTTCTGGAAAAATAATCCAAGGTGGCTCATAAATCTTGGCATTATGCAAGAAAAATCTCTGATATATGAAGGTTACGTATACTATAACTTAAAAAATATTTTAGCTTAAATAATGGAACATGGATAAAAATCAAAGTCTGATAAAATAGAAAATGTCTTTCATAGCTTGATTATGTTATTTAATTTTCAGTGTAGCATGTGGAATACATCTGTATAGAATACAAAACAAAGGGGACCTTTTACTAGCAGCATTAAGCAGCTAGTGTGAGTTTTACCACACAGTAGACATTACTGTGGACTGCGCCAAAGGCTACTCTGTGTTAAATCCTGCCACTAGATGCATAACACAGGTGTGGGTGGTGAGTGGGCATGACAGACACAGAGCATGCTGTGACGGCTAGTGTGTGGCACAGTTCTGGATGCTAGCTGTCACAACTGCTGACCTTCAGTGGCAGTACCATGAGATTACAGCTAGAGGTCAGTGATGCCATTCTGAACCTGACGCCAGACAGAGCAGGAGCAGAGGGGGACCTCCCTGACTTCTTGTCACTGAACCACTAGGCCTTACCTCTGGGTAAGTCCTGGAGGTGGGGGTGGGGATCCCTTTGGGACATGTGGGCAGGGCTTGGTTTCAGGAAGGAGATGTCGGGAGTTGCATGTGGGGGGGGGGGGCAGCTGAAGGACTGGAGAGGGAGACTGATTAGAGGATCTGGGGAATCAGATCGGAGGGTTTGATAAGGGGATCTGAGGGGTGGGGGAATTAGAGGAGCAAAATCGTGGGGGGTTGGGGAAATCAGAACAGGGCATCAGGTGATGGAGTGAGGGGACATTGGAGCAGCGGATTGTGGGGCTGATTGGAGGGGGGCCAGGAATGGGTGGTGCTTTTTACCAAGGTCCCACACTATCGGTGCAGGCATGTAATGTGTTGCCCTCTGTGCTAAATGCACTTTAGCAAAAGAGCTCCAAAATAACTGGTTCTATTAATTTGCTTAGTTAACTATGGGGCCCTACATCGCATTAAAGAATTTTACAGTAATTTGCCTGTCAGCGCATATTAATCACATGCTTTTATTTGGGGGGGAAGGGGTGTGTCATAGCTGGGGAGTGAGCATGGATGTGTTATCCAGCTGTCACGACCGCATTAGAACTCGCTAACTAGATAATGTAGACTTAACGTGAAACCACTTGAAGCTGCAATGGTGATTCTGGTGCGGCAAATGCAACGAAGCCCATTCAACTGTGGGCTTTGTCGCATTTGCCCCACAGGCATCACTAGTGCGGCTTTGTAAAAGGAGCCCTTAGTGCCTCTTAAAAAGGAGGCAGCACGTGTTCCTAAATAGGAGGTGGAAAGTGCTCCCATGTTAATATTTTTGACAGGTCTCATGACCTAATGGAAAAATTAGAACAGGGCCTGCAAAAATTTACAAATGGACTTAGTGCATGGAAAAGCCAATTGTTAAAACACACGCCAGCTGAAATTCAAAGTGATTTAAGTGTGCAGGAGAGGTTCATGCCCACTTAAATCACCTAGGGCCACCTAACCGCAGATATTCGGCGGCATTTAACCAGTTAGCACTGCTCAATGTTCACAGTTAGTGCCTGAGCTGAAACCAGCTAACTTGTGGGCGTTCTAGGAGCAGAGTTGGCACTTATGCATTTAGGTGCCGATATTCAGTCCTTGACTGCATAAGATAACCGCTTAAATTGGTCCGCAGTTCAGCTTATGTGCTTAAAGGCTGAATAACCACATAAGCTTTAGAGGCCAACCTATAACCGAATATTTAATGCTGGTGGCCTGGACATGGCCCGGCACTGAATATCTGGAAATACAGCCAGCGGCGGACATAAAAACACTGACCTCCGCCAGCTGAACATCGGGCCTACTAAGCGCATTTCTTCAAGTATTTTAGTAAGGGCCCCTATGTTTGGAAACAGAGAGGAATGGAAATAGTGCGGAAACTGAGAAAAAGACTGATGACTACAAGTTAAGTAAGAAAGAAAGGGCATCTTCAAAATGCAAAAATAGAAATAAACTTCCTTAATAGCAGCTTATTGTATAAACTGAAGCTACAATACTGTTACATGGTTTCATTCTGACTTGACGAATGTGATCTCCAAAACCCAACCAGGGCAAATGAGCTAAGGATGGGAGGGCAATTCACTAACCACTGGTACCTTAAGGCAAGTTATTTGCATTATTTTGCAAACTGGTCCCACTGGAAATAATGGGACCCACGGTAAAGTATGCAAGTTAATATACAATACATGTTAACACAGACTACTGAATAACTCTCTTAGGGGCCCTTTTACTAAAGCTTAGCGCATGCTAATGAAATTAGTGCATAAGAGGACTTCTTAACATTTGGGGCTAGATTCTATATATGGTGCCTGAAAATTCCACGCAGAAAAAATATGCCTATGCATATTCTGTAAAGTATACCTAAATTTTATAGAACAGGCTTAAATTTCTGCACAGTATATAGAGCAACGCCGAGCGCATCTCCATGTGAACAAATGTAGTCATGGCCATTTACGCCATGTTTTACTTGGCATCAATCCTGACGCCTAAATTAGGCACAGAGCAGGAGCATTCTGTAACGCACATAGATGTTAGAAATGCCCAAACCCTGCCTGTAGCCACGCCCCCTTTTCAACAACATGACTTAGAATTTAGGTGCACTACATTACAGAATACGTTTAGCAAGTTGTGCGCATAAATCTTAATGAAAAATTAGTGCTGAAAATTAACATCCGACTAATAGTGCTAATTAGCTAGCTAACCAATTAAGTTACGTGCATTGTTATAGAATACGCTTCGATTTCCGCATGGAAATTAAGGCGCAATATATATAATCCCAGGGTTAGTGTGCACTAATTCTATTAGCGCACGTTAAGCTTTAGTAAAACGGCCCCTTAGTGACAGCTGCCGGAAAATAAGAATAAAAATGTAGGCTCTGTTTATTGAAGCCATCACTTGTATCATGCACACTGCATATGCATTTGCTAGAACTTCCAATACAATCAAAACAGTGTACCTTGAGTATTAACAAAATGCTACTTGGGTACTTATCCTAAACATGATCATCTCAGATGTTCTCCCAAACATTTTACTTTAGTTTGCACATTAGATTCTGAACATACAACTCCTTTGTTATATCATCCACCCAATTTGCAAGAACTGAACAGCTGGGCTTCATGCATAGATTGCAAATTCAAATAAATGAAACATAACCAGACATTCTTATTCCAAGTCAGGAACCTGCACCAAGCTTGCCTTTTAATATATTGTTTCGAATAGTTTCAGAAGCCAACCAAGTAAATGTGACTTACAAGGAGATATATTACAATGATTAACTGAAAGTGAGTGGAATTCAAGCCACTTGTTTGAAAAAGAAAACATCCACTTTAAACACCAAGCCCTGGACTTTTAGAGCCCAGCCTCCATTAGGATTCCACACCCTGCAGAGACAATAAAGAACTATCTAAAACATGCAAAAATGTTATGAAAATATAAATCATCAATTCAATTCACAGTACTTACAGAGGCTCTGCTCCAAAACGCTATAGTGCAAGTATTCATGGTTATATTGGTCTTGGAGAAATCAAATCCTCTGTACGTTGCGGTACTTCCACTCGAATTATTGTGTAAAAATGATGTGATATGTGAGCTAAGGCCATAAAGATCTGTTCTTCAGAGGTCATCAGATCAAAGAAGAGATCTCAAAAACCCAGGTGCAGTATCATTTTTGGATAATTCCTAAGCTGGTTGAAAAACTATAATGTTTGTTTTTATATAATAAAAAGTGTGGAAGAGGCTTATATGTTACCAAAATATTCAATTAAATCCTTATTTCACTTTACCATGTATACAACAGTATCCAGTTTTCTCTTTGAATTAGATTCACATTGTAGTATGCAGTTGATACATTTTCATCTTTTATCTACAAATATCCTATTACTGTCACCCTACTACATTTATGCACAAGTACTGTACATAGCTTGTAAATTTTGGAAGTCTATAACATTGCCAAGTTGTAGGTCTAAATGTCAGATGTTCATTGACGAAGTCTCAAATTCTCTCCCTGTTCATTTCAGAAAATATTTGTATATCACCCATTAAAATCTAGACTTGTACAGTACACTGGATGATTCAAAAAATATTTTATTGTATGTAATTATAAAATAATCCCAGGGAGAAAGTGGAATATGAGCATGCTTATCATGAACAAATAAGTGGTTGAGCATAATTGTCTACCCTCAGTCCCACTCTCTCCTGCCCAGTCTGATCCTTCTATCTACTCTCCCATGTGTCATCCTCTGCCAGCATCCTTTTGCATTACTTTCTTGCAAATCTGGTCTTCCAATGTATTTTTGGTGACACACGTGCATATGGCACCACTACACCTCTGTAAAATTCTCCACAGATGTTTATAAAGCACCTTGGTTCTGAGACTACACCATTTGAATAAATGAGACGGAAGTGCTCATTCTATTCAAGGAAAATGTGAATCCTTTTAAAGACTTCAGTGACCAGCACTAGAAAATGTTTACCAAGCAGTAAAATACAGAGGCCAGTAACTGGTGAATCCTTGGAAAAAGACTCTCCATTAACCAGTTCCTACATTTTTGAAAATGCAAAAATAGATGCTTAGTTTCATTTCATAAGCACCTTTGCATTCAGCTCCCTGCATACAACACTTAACCTGCAGATTAACAGCAATCAATACAGGTGGAGGGCTTCCAGTGACCACTTGGTCAGTAATCTTTCCAAAATAGTTTCTCCTTATAATCTTGTGTCGTATTCCAAAGGCTCCTCTTCAATTCCTCCACCTTCTGCTGTTGCTTCTTTGAAGTCTGAATTTATCTTTCCTGGTGTATAGTCATTTCTTTTCAAATCTAGTGGAAGACAAAATGTAATAATAAAAGACCTCTGGTATTTGGTGTTATGTGCCTTGACTGACATAAACATTGCTGATCATGGCCCACCATGTAATCATGATTTTTTTTTTTTTTTTTTTTTTAAATTTGTTTATTGTATTTTGACATAACAGTTACATCTTCACTTATCCGCAACAATCAACTTATGCATAACATATACATCTCTTTTTCCATAACAATATTTGTTGATAAACTCTTAACAGTCTTTTATCCCATTATTCCCCTCCCCCTTTCTTACTATGGTGTTTACATGTTTCTCTCATCTGTTCATAAGATTGCCAAATTTGTTGAAACTTATGCAATTGGCCTTTTCTCAATGCGGTCAGTTTCGCCATCTGATGTAAATAGTCAAGTTTCTGCTCTACTGCTTTAACATGCGGCATCTCTATCTGTTTCCATGCCCTTGCCACTGTCATTTTGGCTGCTGCAAAAATCAGACTAGCCATTTTGTGTTGGTGTATCTTACATTTTCCCGGCCGGAAGTGTAAAAGACAGTATTCCGGCCGATTTGGATATTCTATCTTTGTAACTTGATAAACCAGTGCTCGGATTTGGGTCCAAAATGCTTGCATCTTGGGGCATTCCCACCATATATGCATAAATGTACCTCTGTTACCACACTCCCTCCAGCAGTCCGGTGATATCTTATGGCATATTTTTTGTAGTCTAACTGGTGTATAATACCACCAGTACCATATTTTATAACCATTTTCTGCCACCGACTGCGTGATGGAGGTTTTCAGCAAGTACCTAAGTCCCTTCATCCATCCTTCCCTAGTGAAGGTCTGTTGCAAGGCCCCTTCCCATCGTCTAATATAATGATCTTGTGGGTTGGACATCTTTAATAATGCTTTATATAACCGTGATACCCCCCCTCTACCCCCTCCTCCCTTAATTGCTCTTTCTAGTGTTGTTTCTGTAAGTTCTAGTTCTTCCCCTGCCCGTCTTTTTATGTAGTTTCGTAAGCTATGATAATATGCCATATCTCGTTCTTCCAAGTCATATTCCTCTTTTAATTCTTCAAAAGTTTTTATGTCTCCATTATTCCATATCTGGCCCAGCATATATAGTCCCTTACGGGCCCAAATTTTATATACATTATCTGTTTCTCCTAATGGAAATCCCGGAGCCCCACAAATAGCCATTTGTAGAAAGTATTTCCTCTCCGGAAACACCTTTCGTCGTATCCGCAACCATGTCTCCAGTAAGAGACCAATACCCACTGGTACCTTTTTTATTAGTGTCATAATTTCAGTTCCCTTTTTCCAAAGTATATTTCCTATGTAGCGGGTACCCATCCATGATCGTTCCCAATGTAACCATTTTTTTGTGTTTCTAGGAGTCCATTCCGCCAATATTCTGAGTTGAGCTGCCTGTTAGTATAATTGGAAATTTGGTACTCCCATTCCCCCCTCTACGGGTAATTGAAACATCATATTTCTCTTTACCCTAGGTGGTCGCTTCCTCCAGATGTAGGCAAACATTTTCCTATTTAATTGTTGAAAGAACCTTTGTGGAACAGGTATCGGGATGGCCATGAACAAATATAGTATCTTTGGTAGGAGTATCATTTTTATAGCATGGATTCTTCCCAGCCATGATATAGTAAGTCCTTCCCATCTTTCTATTTCCTCAAATAATTCTTTAACTTTTTGGGGGTAGTTTGCTTGATATAGTCCTCCTATTTCCGGTGTGATCTGAATCCCTAGGTATCGAATTGACTTACTTGCCCAAGTAAACGGAAACTTATCTGTTATCTCCTGCACTTCTCTAGTTGGTGTTGTAAGATTTAATATTTCTGATTTACTTATATTGATTTTAAATCCTGAGACCCTTCCATATTTTGACATTACCGTCATTGTTTCTTGTATTGATTGTGATGGGTGAGTTAATGTTAACAAAACATCATCGGCAAAGAGCATTATTTTATGTTCTCTTTGCCCCCGTATTATTCCCCTTATATCTTTATGTGCCCGTATTATCATAGCTAGGGGTTCGATTGATAGTGCAAATAATAATGGTGAAATTGCACATCCTTGTCTTGTGCCTCTGTGCAGCTCTAATATATTAGTATATGTCCCATTTATCTTTAATACCGCCATCGGCTTCATATATAATAGTCGCAGCCATGTCATAAATTGGCCCTCTATACCTATTTGGCGTATTACTGTAAATAGAAACTCCCAATCCACACGATCAAATGCTTTTTCCGCATCGATCGAGAATATTAATGTTGGTATTTTTTCCTCCTGCACTTGTTGTATAATATGTAATAGTGTCCGAGTATTATCATGTGCTTGACGCCCCCTAATGAAGCCAGTCTGGTCCTCATGTATCAGTCTAGGCATTACCTCCTGTAGGCGGCGTGCCATTATTTTAGTAAAGATCTTATAGTCCGTGTTCAGGAGAGATATTGGCCGGTAAGAACCACATTGTAGTGGGTCTTTCCCTGGCTTTAAAAGTAGAGTCACTTCCGCCATCCTCCATGAGTATGGCAACTCTTGTGCCCCCTCGAAAGCATTAATAGCTTTCAATAGTACAGGGGCTAGAATTTTTGCAAATTTTTTATAAAATCTCGTAGGGAAGCCATCCGGTCCGGGTGATTTATTGTTTGGCAGATCTGCTATTGCTTCTTCTATCTCTTCTAATGTTATGGCCATTGATAGCGCTTCCTGCTCCCTTCCCGAAACTCTCATCATCCCCAGGTCTTGTATGTATTGTTCCATTTCTTCCCTTGATATCTCATATTCTGTTTGATATAATTGATTATAGAAATCCCAAAATACGCCTACTATTCCCTCTGTTTGTGTTATTAGTTCTCCTGAAGTGTTGTGTATTCCAAGCGTTGCGCCTGTTTTTTAAGCTTATTAGCCAGCAGCCTACTTGTTTTATATCCGAATTCATAATATTCTTGCTGTACTTGTTCTAACTGTCCGGCTATTTCCGTTAGTTGTATATCATTGAGTTGAATTTTAAGTTGACGTATTTCTTCTGCTTTTTTACTTTCTGTTGGGTCTTTTTTATGAATTCCCTCTAGTTTCGTTATTTGTTTCCGTAAATTAGTTTCAGCCTCCATTCTTTTCCTATTGATATAAGCTTGTTTTGCTATACATTGTCCCCTAATTACTACTTTCAGACCCTCCCATAAACTTGCCGGTTTAACCTCTTCATTGTCATTGAACTGTATGTATTCTTTTATATTATTTTCTATTTCTAGGACATTCTGCGGGTCCATCAATAATGTTTCATTTAGGCGCCAGCTTCTGTTCCTTATCTTCCTTCCCTCTCCCACCACCTCCATTAGCACCATCGAGTGATCTGACCAGCTACATTGTTCTATTTCTACTAGTTTGACCTTATTACTCAGTCCTCTGCTTCCTAGCCAGTAATCAATTCGTGAATAAGTGTTATGTTTAGGGGAGAAAAAGGAATAGTCTCTCTCTGTCCCATGCCTCTCTCTCCATATGTCTACTAAATCCCATCGGGTCATCCAGTTTATAAGGGCTTTCCTGTCTGCTTTAGCATATTCTACCCTCCCTCCTGAGTTGTCCAATTTAGGATCTATCGTGAGATTAAGATCACCTCCCACCACTAATTCTCCTTGTACATTCTCCTTTATCACCTTTTCTACTGTATCTAAAAATTCTCTTTGCCCCACGTTAGGAGCATACATGCATATTAGAGTATATTGTTTATTGTATAGGGACACTACCATCAATATGTATCGCCCTCTTTTATCTTTCACCGTGGTATGTACTTGCCATGGGAGGGAGCTCGATAAAGCTATCAGAACCCCCTGCGTTTTTTTATTTTCCCTATTTGAAGCACAATGTATAATTGAATATCTTGCATGTTTCATCAGATGCTCATAATTTCTTCTCAGGTGAGTCTCCTGGAGAAATACTACATCCGACTTTTGTCGGATCATTTCTCTAAACACCTGCCTACGCTTCTGCGGCGTATTAAGGCCTCTTACATTTAGTGTTATACATTTAAACATTTTACAACTTGTAATAATAAACCTTCAACATATTTAACACCATATTGTAACCTCATAGCATTCTGTCCCCCTTTGTTCCCCCCCTCCCCCTCCTGTACTCTTCCCCTATGGCTTAGTTTCCCCCCCTTTCCCCCTCTAAGCTTCCCTCCCCCCCCCCCCCACTCCCTTCCCCAAATCCAGAGCATTCGTTTCATCTCCAATAAAGAAAAAAAGGAGATTAAAACGGTGCTTTGTAGAGAGAGTGTGACCCTTCTGCCCTTCTTTAGCTAGTTTTTGTCCTTTTTGATTCTCCTTTCCCGGTCTTTATATAGTTTTAACATTTCCCTCTGTGCATTCCCCTTATCTACTCATCCCCTCCCTTCGCTTAATTGGATCTTCCCAGCTCTCATTTCCCCTGGTAGATTATACCCCTTCATGCAAACTCTTATCTCTAACCATATCAACCATTGAATAATTCAGTTCGCATCATTACCCTTGGCATTTATGTTCAAGTTAGGCGTCCAGCTGATTGCTGGCGCTGCAGGCGTTTGCGGCCAACTCGCTGCCATTTCGGGTAGTTTCTCATGTTCGTTTGGGGATGTCTCGCTTCTATATCCATGGAGGATGATGCTGGGATATCCTCAGGCAGCACTTCCCTTGCTTCTTTTAGCGTTTTCACCTGGTGTTGTCTTCCGTCTTTATAAAATATCAGGGCAAATGGATGCCTCCATCTATATTGGAGTCCCATCTCCCTTAATCTCCTGGTTACCGGCTTCAGGTCTGCTCTCCTCCTCAATGTTGCTGCCGCCAAGTCTTGGTATATCTCAATTTTGTATGTATCCCATTTAAAATCTTGTTTTTGGCGTGCTGCTTGAAGAATTCGTTCCTTTAATTTATAATCCCGAAAACATGCTATCATATCTTTGGGAAGGTTGTTTCCTGTGGCCCCAAGGGCTCTATGGGCTCTATTAAATATTACTTGTTCAGGTTCCAGGGGCTGCTCAGGAGTTGCCACCAATGCACTGACTATCTGTTGTATCACCTTCTCCGTTTCTTGGTAGGTGGGAGTTTCCGGTAGACCCCTAAATCGGAGGTTACTCCGTCGACTGCGATTTTCCAAATCTTCAATCTTATCAGCTAGTGCTTCATGTCCCAAGTCTATTTCATGTACTCTCCGATCCAGGGCCCCCATGTTCTCTCCCTGTTCTTCTAATCTGGTCTCTGTTTCCTCCACTCTGTGACCAAGCTCTTTTATTTCGCTTCTGAGGTCTGCCCCCATCTTGGCTAAATCAGCCCGCATCGCTTTTAGGTCAGAGCGGATTTCATTTAGCAGAGTTCTCAATTCTGGGAGGGATTCCTCCTCCTGATTCAGTTGGTCCGGCATCGGGAACATATCTTCAGCAGAGGGGTTGCGTTTTCGATCCCCACTGGCTACCAATTCCTCTCCGCTGGCCGCCATATTGCTCTGCCTCGTGCTTCCCGCATATGCAAACTGGGAGAGGCTTGGCGTCGCGGTGTTAGGCTCCATCGCTTTTATTTTGGCTTTGTTGTTTTTCAGTCGTACTATTAGGTCCGCTTTCCCGTTTTCTATAGCGGAGCCTATGGATGTTTCTCTAGCCACCACACCTCCACTTCCTCGCCGCGCCCAATGCAATTTTTCGCAGGTCACTGCTGGCGGTGAATCGGCGTCGGTTTCCTTTTATCCGCCTCTTCAGATGTTCTGTGCCCTCCGATGTGTGTTTTTAAATTTTTCTTACGGTAGGGAATCTTTCTATTTTCGCTATGGGCAAACGGGAGCTCAGCATTTATGCTTCCATTGCTCCCGTGACGTCACTTCCTCCCCTTCTAATCATGATTTTTCAGGTGCTGCAGTAGTTTGCTGTTGCTTTCTCTAGGCCAATGTACCCAGGCCCAGCCATGCCAGGCAACATCCCATCCGAGGGCTAGTCAGACCCAACCCTGCTTAATTTTGAAGGTCTGACAGGAAGAGGCTCAGCCAGGCTGGTGTAGCTTTGGGGGGGAAGGGAAGACTGGAACTCACAAACACCACAGCAAAAGAGAAGAAACAGGGTATAACAGTGGTTCTTAACAAGGTCTACAGAACACAGTCAGTTGGGTTTTCAGGACACATAAAGGACTAAATTCAATAAATGGTGTTTTAAAAAATCGGTGCCGAAAATAATAGTGCTTAGCACTATTCTATAAACAGCACTCAAAGTTAGGTGCCATTTATAGAATAGCGCCGGCAACCACAACTTCTGTTAGGTGCGATCATTTACACCAACGAAACTCTGGTGTAAAGCCCCGTGCCAATCCCCTTTTTTTCCTGTAACAGCATGCATGAATTGTGAGAATGCTCCTGATCCGCCCATGACCCTCCCATGGCCATGCCCCCTTTTTGGATCCGCACGTAAAATTTACATGGGTAAATTTTAATTAATGTCAATTAGCACCAATAATTGATTGTTAGGGCCCAATTATCAGTGCTAGTTGGATCGTTATTCATTTATGATTCAACATTTTTACTGATGACAATTCAAAGGAAATACATCCAATAATATGAATACACATAGATTCAAAAATAAACATGTACTCCTTAAAACAAAATGGTACAGTCCGTCATCAGACTTTTAACATTTTCTCCCCACCCCACCCCTCTGTTTTATGTTCTAACAGTTTTATTGGGAAATGGCCTCTTACATTAACAAACTCTGCGTGTAAGAACACATTGTAAACCTCATTAATATGCATAACAAAATACTTAAACCAATTAGTAAGGATCATTATTCATTTAAACTGCATGCACAAATTAGGCATGCACCCAAATCTGCCCAAGTTTTAGCGCCATTTATAGAATTTGGGAAAAAATGAATATGCACAAGGCACATTTGCCCATAATAGATTTCTACGCATTGCCTTCATCTCATCATTCATGTTCACTGTAGTTATCCTAACAAGCTCAGGTTCTCTTGCAGACCTTCTGGATTAGGAGATAAAGTAGGGCCATCAAACAGAGGAAGCATTTCATTTCAGAGTCCTTGTGCTGGGGATCTCTCCAGCAGTGTGGGGAGATCTTGCCCCCTCATTGCTGCCTTGAAGCTGCCTGTCTGCATGTTGTTTTGGTTCTGGCAGTAGATATAGTTCCTTGGTAGGAAGAGGCCCAGAGTTATGAAATAAACTATCGAAGGATATTCGACAAATTATATATTATTCTGCATTTAGGAGGGCAGTTAAGGCCTACCTTTTTGCTCTATTCTTGACAAGCTTTTATAGACTAAAGATTGTTGTATTATATGTTTTCAAATTCATTGTAATTCAATGGAATTTGTCCTCTTTGCCTTATTCAGATGGTGATCCACCCTGAGCCATATTCTCGGTAAAGCGGAATATAAATGTCCAGATTAGATTAGGTTTACCTTTACTGCTGATGGATAAAGACATGGATTTAATCAAATCACAAGTTCTTTCCCCACTTCCAGTCTGCATTATTTAAAGGGTGTGGATGCCATGCCAAATACAATCAAAAGCTTTTTAAAGTCAATAATACATGAATAGGGTATTTTATATACGCTAGCTAATCAATGTCTGTTAGGTAAAGATGTAGTCAGTGATCGGGTGCCTGACTTCTAGGAATGTGCATTTGTTAAAGAACATTATGGAGCACTTTTACAAAGGTGTGAAAGGGCCTAGGGGCATCCAGAATGTGCCAAATCGACATTACTGCCCGGCTACTACATTCTGAATTTGGCACGCACCAAAAACACAAGGTAGAAAATATTTTTGATTTTCTACCATTGGGTGCCTACCCGGCAGTAAACGGCAGTTGGCATGTGTTGCACGCTTACCACCCGGGTAGCGCGAAAGACTTTACCGCTAAGTCAACGGGTGGATGTAAGGTCTCAGGCTAAAAATGGACGTGTGTTGGTTTTTATTTTGCCGTACATCCATTTTCAGGCCCATTAAAAAAAATCTCTTTTTTTCCCAGACGCGGTACAATAACGGTCTAGCGTGCACCAAAAACATGCACCCACAATGCACCATGCCCGCTTTTGGCACGCCTTTGTAAAAGGGACCCTATGTGAATAAAAAAAGTGACAATACTATAAAGTGGTGTGTAAATTAAGACATCACAAAGAGGATGTACCTAGCGCTAATTCTACAATGCATTAGAATAATAACACAAAGCTATTCTGGTGCTCCGACAGCTTATGCCAGGTCAATGGCAGGCAAAGTTGCCACACCTAAGTTTGCCTTGCAATGTGCAATATGGACAGTGGTCTATATGTTGCATGTGCTGTTAGGCAGAATGCCCATAACACCCCTATGCTTCTCCCCTGAGTACACCCCTCTCATAGTTACACGCTAACCTCCAAAATCTATAAATAGCACTTAAAATTGCTGTGCTGATCCCAGCGCTAAGCTCTATTCTATAAACGGCGCCTAACTTTCAGCTTCTCTTATAGAATAGCGTTTAGCACGGATTTTTTCAGGGCCATTTATAGAATTTGGTCCTACACCACGTAGGTACACTTTTTATATAACGGTACCTACCCCTTAATTATATAAAAGTTGACAAAAATTGCATGTGCTAATTCACGGCTTAACCACTGGACCAGGTGAAGATTTGGCCCAGGGCAGGCGATTAAGGGCACCAAAATACTCAGCCTCTGACTTCACCTGACCTACAGGTTAAGTTATTTTTCTCCCCCCTCCCCCAGTACACAGGACCGGTGTTAGGGGGTTGCAAACAGGGCAATTGCCCTGGGCCCCCATACCATAGGGGGCCCCAAACCTGCCTCAAGCTAAAGGAGGCATAGGCTGAAGGCCAGATTTTGCCCCCCTCCACCGGTTTCTGCCCTGGGTCCATGAATGTCTAACACCAGCCCTGCTAGCATGGTTTTTCCACTTCTCTTTTCCCTTTCCCCACTGCTCCCTTACCTTTCTCTCTTCCTCACAGTCCAGTAAAGTTTATATTGATTGCCAGCTGCAGCATGACAGGCTACCTTCAGCCAGCCCCTGGGTCTTCCCTCTGCCGCGTCCTACCTCCTCTGATGCAATTTCCTGTGGGAGGGACGTGACAGAGAGAAGACTCAGGGGCTGGCCGAAGGCAGCCTGTCATGCTGCTGCCGCTGGTGACCAACGTAAACTTTACTGGTTCGCAGGAGAATGAAAGAGGTTAGGGAGCAGTGCCGTACCTGCAGGCAGGGGGACAGAGGAGGGGGAAAGAGAGCCTGGACTGGGGGAGTGGGGGGCAACAGATGCCAGCCCATGGGAGGGAGAATTGCTGAACCTGCGGGGGAAGGGGGGAGAAGGGAGGGGGAACTAGAAGCAATGCAAAGCAAGTTGGCTCAGGGCACCACCATCCCTTGAGACGGCCCTGCTGAGTGAATATGTCTAAGGAAGAAAGACATGGCAAAATCAACTACTACATACCAGGAAGTTTGAGTTTCCTGCAGCAGGAGTTGCAACGGTGCTTTGCTATGAAATTTGTAATTGCATCTTCTCCTAAGTTAGCTGGTCCAAACACCATCCCTCTAGACCTGAAAGAAGCACATAGGAATAATATAAATCCTTATCAGGATTTCAAAATTTGCACTATGCTCAAATTATTTTGCAGCACAGCAAGAACCTTCTCGGTTAAGCAAAAAGAGATAACTTTCTTAATTAGTTTTGCAGTTGAAAAGAGCCAGTAGAAAGACTTTAGTTTTTAACTTTCTTTTACTGAATTTTATAAATAGTTATCTGTAAAAATGAGTCATTTGAATGTCCAATATAATTTGGAGGGAGGGGGTGCATTCTGCTAGCCTTTTCTCATGCATTCTCCATGATTGTGTAAAATCAATGATTCATATTCATTAGATAGCATGCCTTTACAGAAAAAGCAATATATTGCCTTTATGGTATAATATATGGCATAAAATTATTCAAGGTACTTAACGGTACTAAGTTCCTGTGAAGTGCAAAGAAATAGGATAATGAGAAAGGGAAAAAACCTCTGCACCCACACCTCCACCCAATACATAGATTTATAGGGTAAAAAGGAGAGGTTTGAAAAAGGGCCCCTTAACCAGCTATGTTTTCATTGGCTCCATATACCCAGAAAAATTAAATGTCGGAGCCCGGACATGACCCAGTACTGAATTTCCAGGTATAACGCCAGCAGTGGTAAGAAAAACACTGATTGCTGCCGGCTGAATATAAGGCCCACTGAGTTTATCATTTGTTTTCTCTTACATCACTGTGATTCATTATAAACCTGTATTACTATCACAAAATTAATATATATATGTATTTTTTTTTTTGGGGGGGGGGGTTGCTTTTGACCCAGCAGTTTTCTTCTATGCTATGGGGCTTCCTTGGCTGGATTCTGGCAGCAGGAGTCTTCATTTACAACTGCCCAGGGACTTCTTCCCTATTTTACATTCCCCCCCCCCCCCCCCAACTTAATTCAACTCAGCAGCAGTTCTCAGCCCTGGGACCATGCACCAGGTTCCCCTCCAGAGTGCTGCAATCACGAGCCCTAAATCCACGTTGCTCCGGAAATTCAGTAACACAGGACTCTCTTGAACATATTTACTAACGTTTCTCCTACCTCATAGTCCAGTTCCCTAACCACCGATTGTTTCTCCTCCCCAAATACACAGAGAATACCACTGCCCAATGTTCTGTGGCAATTCAAGACAGATCCAGCGGTAATGATTAGAAAATTCTCTTAACGTGGTTTAACTAAATTCAGTGGTGGTTGTTCAACCAGTGGCGTACCAAGGGGGGGGTGGGGGCGGTCCGCCCCGGGTGCACGCCGCTGGGGGGTGCCGCGGCACGTGCCTGTCGGCTGTGACTTTGAATCGCTACGCTAAATTCTCTCGTTCGCTGCAGCTCCCGCCCTCTGCCCCGGAACAGGTTTACTTCCTGTTCCGGGGCAGAGGGAGGGAGCTGCAGCGAACGAGAGAATTTAGTGTAGCGATTTGAACTCGCAGCCGACAGGCACGCGCCGCGGCACCCCCCCTAGCGGCGTGCACCCGGGGGGGTGTCATTTCACCGGGGGGGGGGGGGGGGGGCGCGCTGCACCCGGGGGTGGGGCCAATCGGCGATCCGGCCCGGGTGTCGTCGACGCTAGGAACGCCACTGTGTTCAACACATTTTCAAAAATTTACACATAAACCGGCTGATATTTAAAACCATTTAACCGGCCAGGAATGGCACTCGGTTAAATGGTACTTAACCGGCTACACGGTGATATTCAGCGGGAGATAGCTGGCTATCTCTCGCTGAATATCGCCAGCTAACGTTTAGCAGATAGATGGTTATATAGTGCGATTTAACCGGCTATCCGCTGATATTCAGAACATCTCAGGCTAAGTTTAGTGATCAAGTATATCTTTAGCCAGTTTAAACTTAACTGGTAAGCAGTGAATATCGGCTTGGTTGGTTAAATTTAAACCAAAATACACCCAGATATTCCAAACCAAACTTAAAAAAAAAAAAAAGAAACATCTGGAAATATCAGGAATATTACAGTCACTGGTCAACAAGCCCCACTCAACAAATAAGAGGAGAAAAACCACAGTGGAAAAAAAAACTCCTCATAAATTAGATAACTCAAAACTTAGCTGCCACATCAAAAATTGTCAAAAATATCTAAACGAAAGTCTAAGTTTGGCTCAGATAAGGAATGATGAGGTGCCTTCTTTACAATTATAAAAATAAGTTTTCATATAAAGTTGGGGTTTAAACCTGACTTAGTTTCTAGCTCAATTAAGCATTTTGCATTATCCTTTTTGTGTTTTTGATTTCAATTACCCCAATCAGAGGCGTAGGGAAAAGTCCATTTTTTTATGGGGGGGAGCAGGAATGGACTGGGGAGGGCAAACATTTCCTCGCATTTCTCTCCCCCCCCCCCCCCCCCCCCCCCCACGGCAGCATTAAATCTTACCATGGCTGGTGAGAATGCCCATGACCTGCCAGTCAAAGCAGTCTGTTGATTGAGACTCTTCTCATGCTGCCTGAGCAGCAAAGAAGTTGGCAGTATGGTTCAGCAGCTGATGTCTGTACTTTCCACTCATGCTCAGTTCGTGCTGCTGAACTGAACAAGCACAGGAGTGCCAACACCAGCAACTGAAGCACACCGCTGACTTCTTCGTTGCTCAGGCAGCATGGAAGAAGGCTCAGGCAGCAGACTGCTTTGAATGGCAGGTCATGGGCATCCCTGCCAGCCATTCCCAGGTGGAACAATTTTGCAGGGAGCTTGAGCCCAAAGTGAGAGGCCCCCCCGCCCCCCCCCCCCCCCATTGCTATGCCATTAACTTCGACATTGCCTGGATAAATGTCACGTCAGGAAATGCTAGGGATGTAAAGTAGAAAGCTGCATGGGAACAGGGTTAGTGGAAATCCCGCGGAGATCCCCTCCAGGTCCACAAAACTCCTGTGGGGATCCCTTCCAGGTCCATGTGGTTCCCAAGAGCATGGACACAGGTCTTGCGGCTTTCCCACAGAAGTGTAGAAACAAAAAAACATGATGGCAGATACAGGCCATATGGCCCATCTAGTCTGCCAGCATACCTATTCTTTCCTTGTGCCATGGCACTTATAATCCAGAATCGACATTGCCACCACCTACCTATATCTTTAAATAAATTTTAAAGTGATTTGTTCTTATATTAAGAAACTTTTTTGTACTAATCTGAACTATTGGCATTTTTCTGCATTGTTGGCTTAGGGGAAGTTACCATCCTTAAGCACATGTTTTGCTTATAGCTTCCTCAAGGATATCCCCTTATTCTAGCCCACTCATCCTGCTGACTGAATCTAATGTGACCAAGATATATAACTGGAAAACAAAGGCCCAAATCAGTCATCTGCCCTTCGAGGTCATGGGCCCGAGCAATTTCTTTGCTGCTGTTGGAGCAAGAGTTTATGAAGTGAGATTGAACTTACCGCCTGTCTTCTGGTTTAATAACAGATGGGTCTGTAAGATTTTCTCCAACCCCTGAAATTGAAAGAAGATAGAGATAATAAAATGCACGAGACATCAACAATCCATAAATGACATGAATTGGCAACAATTTGAAGTTATGTGCACATCTGTCTTATGTGCTATTCTATCACATCCGCAATTTAATTTCATAGCGCACAACTCCAAAGGGGTGTGATTATAACAGGAGCATGGGTGGATCAGGGGGTGTTTCCAAACGTTAGGCACAATGTTATAGAATACGATAAATTGCATGCCCAACTGCCATAAATTGGGCACCAACATTTACACCAGGTTGCGGCATGCAAAAGTGCTGGCACCTAAATTTAGGCACAAAATTTGCACTAAGTATTCTATAAAGGGCACTCTGAGTGGAGCACCCTTTATAGAATACCAGCTTAGTGCAGATCATCCCATCGCCTTTGGGTGCCATTTACTGAATTCCATGTTGACTCTGTCCCAGTAAACCATGTTTGTTTATGTGTTCAGCAGGGGCGTATCTGCGTGGGGCCACAGGGGCCTGGGCCCCCGCAGATTTCGCCTTGGCCCCCCTCCCCGCCGTCAACCTTCCCCCGCTGCTTACTTTTGCTGGCGGGGGGCTCCAACCCCCTCCAGCCGAGGTCCGACCCGCAATCTCCATATTTCGTCTTCCTCCGTGGCCATGTGCTTCAAGGAAGTAACGCTGCAGTGCTGATTGGTTGAATCCAGTTCGGCGTCTGACGTCGCAGCGACGTCAGACGCCGAACTGGATTCAACCAATCAGCACTGCAGCGTTACTTCCTTGAAGCACATGGCCACGGAGGAAGACGAAATATGGAGATTGCGGGTCGGTCCTCGGCTGGCGGGGGTTGGGGCCCCCCGCCAGCAAAAGTAAGCAACGGGGGAGGGTTGACGGCGGGGAGGGGGTGGAGAGAGGCAGCGGCGGCGGGGGGGGGGGGAGGCAAAAATGTGCCCCCCCTCTCTGGCTCTGGCCCCCCCTACCGCCGGATTCCAGATACGCCCCTGGTGTTCAGTATTTTGTTCTTTGTTGTCCACCATTTTGTCCAGCAGAGACATCAGGCTCATCAGTCTATAGTTTCCTGGATCATCCCAGAGCCCGCTCACTCTCACCTTTTTCTGAAGTCTTCATAGTGCAGGCAGCCTTACTTATAGGCTGCCCCCGGCATTCACCATGCCTTTCTCCTCTGACCCGTCCCACCCTTCTGGCAACTGGAACTTGCATCAGAAGGGGACGGGACAGGTCAGAGGGGAAAGGAACGGTGAATGCCGGAGGCAGCCTGTGAGAAAGGCTACCGATGCAGCATAAAGACTTCAGGAAAAAGGTGAGAGCCGGAAGTAGGAGAAAAATGCCTGACTGTATGGGGAGAGAAGGAAGGAGGGAATAAGGGGGGGTGGGGATACATAGCAACAGGGGCGCCTTGGAGACAATATTTTGAAGAACCTGCTTGTGCTGTTGCATACTTCTATGGAAACCTCAAAGCATTCAAAAATATTAACTTTTATCAATAAAATGCCCTTATTAAGTAAAGCTCATTGCTGTCGTGCCTCTTCTGATGCCTTTGTTTTCAAATACCTAAACACTCAGTAGAAAGGAGCAGGTTCTTACCTAGAGTACTTGAGCTAGAATCCTGAACAGTTTTGGATTTTTATAGCTGTCTTGCAACAAAGTAAATTATAGGTTCAGATTTATTTTAGGAGCACTAGCAGTTTTTATCCCATTCTTGCTGGTACAGGTGTAATTTTAGGGTGCTGCTTGCTCAGTCATCAGAGAATGTGTCTTCTGGCACGTTGAAAGTGTGCTTAAGGTACTGACTGAGAATCTACAAAATCCAAAAATCCGGACTGACCTGATCTCTGAGCAGTCCGGATTGCTGGACTTGTACTGTATAAGTTAAGACTGCAGTTCCACTAACCAGAAGAAGTCATCTGGATAGTAAGGTGTATTCTGCCATTTGGCCCTGATCTGAGTGCCTCTAATCTTGCCTCTTCCGAAATCCAAGTTTCCAAATTTATTCAAGACCTACTATCCCATCCAATGGGGGGCCCTTCAGGGTGGTTTACAATCTAAGCAAACAAACAATGGTAAAAGAGAGGAGTGAGGACAAGATACCAGTTTGGGGGGAAAAGGGATGGAACTGCAAATGACCCAGGTGGAATCAGGACTCATCCTGAGCCAATGAGAAAAAAAATGACAGAATTAATGGAAAGCATCTTGAATTAAAAAGTCTTAAATTGAGCTAAGAAAGTCTTCAAATGGAGAGAAATTGGGAGGGCTTAACCGTTACCTTGCAAGTCAAGAACAAGCAGCTCCCCCCGTGTGTACTCGTAGCTCCAGTGGGAGAAGGCCAGCACAGTCTCCTCTAGTACATTGGTTGGAGTGATCTCATCCCCATTGTTGTTGTTGTACTTGCGGAATTCTCCAGTTATATACTTTTCTATGGTCAGCCACTGATTGGCTGAATGACAATACAGTAAGAAGACCTCGAGAAACCTAGGAGGAGACAACTAATATGAGTCAGCAGCTCACCAACATGGTCTTTCTGTACATCTGAAGAGGCCATAATTTGAAGGGTTTATTGCTTACATTTATTTATTTTGCTAATTTTATTCCTTTCAGGTTTATTTTTTTAACTCTTCTAGCCATTTGGGAGTAAATTTTAGAAGCTTTAGGTACCATTTACAAACACAAGAAACAGATTTACATGTGCAGCAATTTTAGAAAGACGCTAGTTATATGGCAGCATGTGGGGATTTAATAGTGGGGTATCCTGGGTGATCCTTTGTAGTATACATGTATTGTCATAAAGGCAGTACACATATACAGTGACCCTTTTGCCTATCAGCATTTGTACCTGCTTCGAATCACCCACAACTCTTGGCTAACTTCTGGTTTGGACCTGGGATATAGAGGAAGAACTTGAGATGGGAATTTTTTTCACCTTTCTAATGTTCAAAATCACCTCCATTTGCAAAATGTTTTGAGTTTCAGATGCTGGCTCTCAAATCAGCATCCCCTGCCACAGATACAATAAGTACAGATAGCATTGCTTATGTGGAGGTAAAAAGGCATCATGAGGATATATTACAAAAGGAGTTAACACTGATTTGCTTTTAGAGGGGGGGGGGGGGTTAAAGTTAAATGAAATTTGGAAGCATGGGTTTAATGAGGAGGTAGAAGGGGTGGGGTTAAAGGAGAGGGATTAAAAGGTAGATTACTGGGGATTATTGTGTATGTGTGTTTTAGAGTATGTTAAGACTATAAGTTGAATTTTATACACTTTAATTGCATATCATGGGATAAAATATATTTGGATCAGCAATGTATAAAAAAGTTCAATATAAATAAGTTATAACATTGCATCTTATGGGCTAAGGTTTTTATATGGTGCCTAAAAAATCAGCGCCAAAAAATATCCACATAACCAGTATTCTATAAACCACACCTAAAGTTCAAAACGGTTTATAGAATAACCGCTTAAGTGGCGAGGTCACTAATAAATTTAGGCACCACCATTTGCACCAACGAAAACGTGGTGTAAATGCCTATGCCTAAATTTATATGCGGAGTACCCATATTTTGTAATTACGTGAATAACGCAAAACCATGCGCCCCTGTTCCACCCCAAAATATCCATGATCCTCCCATTTCCATGCCCCCTTTTTTGGACTGCACGTAAATTTTAGGTGCAGATCCCACATCTATCTTTATGCGTTAGACCCAATTACATCTAATTAGTGCCAATAACTGCTTGTTAAAAAGCCAATTAAAGGTACTACTGATTGTGAGCCCAAGGTCAGGGTCTCCAACAGCACCTCCTGGACATCAGCGTATTTATGCACCCTCAGTCACATCAGGCACAGACCTGTCATAACTGTGGGTATGTAAATGCAGGTAAGAAGGGGCTCTGCCCATGTCCTGCCCATGTACATGCCCCCTTTCATTTATGGGCTATGCCACAAAGTAGCACTTTGATGCCCTGATGGCACTTTTGCAGGTAAATGTAAATTTATACATGTAAGTGCTAGTATTTTATATATTTACGCCAAAGGGCATGTAAATATGGGTGCCTAGACTACAGAATCACCTTTAAAGGGGGCAATTCTATAAGAGGGCACCTCCATTTAGGTGCCCCAATGCCACACAGTGACAGCCTCTTCTATAATAGCATCTGGGCGCCCAGATTCCATTATAGAATACTATAAAACCCAGTATCGACACACTAACATTTATGTACCTGCAGTTACACCAAACTGTGGCAGGAGATGCAACTATTTTACAGGATTTTGTAAGTTACACATGCAAGTGGGAGCCATGCCAATGTCCAGCCCATGCTCTGCCCATGTATATGCCCCTTTAATTTACATGCTAGGCCACTTATACACAGCTGTACAGAATAGTGCTTAGGCACCCTGGTGGCACTTTCACAAGTAAGTGTACAGTTACATGAATAAGCATTAGTATTCTGTATATTAATATGCGCAAGGGGCACATACATGTAAGAACCAAGTTAGAGAATTG
Organism: Microcaecilia unicolor; assembly: GCF_901765095.1. Lineage (NCBI taxonomy): Eukaryota > Metazoa > Chordata > Amphibia > Gymnophiona > Siphonopidae > Microcaecilia > Microcaecilia unicolor. Next base: position 223,276,188 of record NC_044032.1, on the reverse strand, counting down.
CCTTTTAAGTGGTCACGAATAAGATTTATAGTGCCAAAATCCAATACAGTTCACAACTGATTGAGCTGGAACTCACAAGAAGGAAGAAGCTGATAGGCCCATAGCACAAATGGAAAAGCAATGTAGACCAGAGTGGGTATCCATGTGAAATGCAAACAGTAAGCACAGCCACATTCTGTCTTTTCCAGCATCAAGGGGGGTTTCTTACCTTAGTGTATTAGGGATGGTGTGCGGCTTCACTTGGTTGAAGGTGTATATCAGCTTCTGGGCAGCCCTTTGTTGCTGAATTTCCTAAAGGAAGTTGATTAAACATTGAACATCACATGTCTGTGACAGTAAAGGACATATTGTAAAATGGGAGCCTTTACAAGGCCTTTAACTAGATCAAAATCACTGGTGAAACACATTTTCTCTAGCAGATCACTAGACAATCGGTTCTTTTAAGTAAACACCATGTTCTATAAAAATATTTCACACACAAGCCCAAGGCAAAGAGCAATTCTGCAAGTACCCTGAAGCCCGTGGAGCAGTCACACCTAGAATTAGAGTGCAATCATTGATATCTGATTGGTTCATACAAGCGCACCTGGAATCATTTATGAGATTTTGAGGCATATGTTCAAAGCACTTTAGACATACAAAGTTCCATAGTAACCTATGAAACTTTGTGCCTAGCTCACCCACATTTAGCCCCCAGTATTTAGTGCCAATGCCTGGACATGGCCTAGCACTGAATATTAAGGGCTAATTTAGCTGGCAACGGTCAGCATTTTTAAAAAACGCTGACCATTGCCGGCTGAATACCAGAAAGACCCGGTTAAACTCTGTACCCTGTTAGAGGTTTTGCTCTCTTCTGTTCACTGATTCATTAATCCATTTATCATAGGGATTCCCGTAATTTGAGTATGGGTGCCTAAACATTTGCACATCGCTGTAAGTAATTAGTATCATTCTGATGAGGTAGATATTTTGTATTTTTGACTCCAAATTCAGCAGTGCTCATCTTGCTCTGGGTACAGACCGCATCATATTACATTCATTTGCCATTAAAGCGAAGATACATACTTGTAGCAGGTATTCTCCGAGGACAGCAGGCTGATTGTTCTCACATGTGGGTCGACATCCGCATCGGCGCGGGAACTGGCATTTTGCAAGCAAAATCCACACATATGCGGAATAAGTTTCCACCCTTCGCGTAAACACGTTCCTCAGTTAAATCAAAAGCATAAAAAGAAACAGTAACAATTCCAAAGGGGAGGTGGGTGGGTTTATGAGAACAATCAGCCTGCTGTCCTCGGAGAATACCTGCTACAGGTATGTATCTTCGCTTTCTCCGAGGACAAGCAGGCTGCTTGGTCTCACATGTGGGGTATCCCTAGCAGCCAGGCTCACTCAAAACAATGAACATTGGTCAATTGGGCCTCCCAACGGTGAGGGCATAACAGAGATTGACCTGAAACCATAAACAACTAACTGAGAGTGCAGTCTGGAACAGAACAAAAATGGGTCTAGGGGGGTGGAGTTGGATTCTAAACCCCGAACAGATTCTGCAGCAAGTAGGGAACAGGCCGGCCGCGTCAAAAACAAATGAAACTTTACAATGGCAAAAATAAAGAAAACTACGGGAAGTTGTTTTTTTTTTTTACTGTAAACTTTCTAAGAAATGGAAAAGAAAATAAGGCAAAAGCCACAAAACGAATAAGACTCTTTCTCGGGCCTGAGAGGAGCAGGGGAAAAAACTTGGCCGCACCTCAACGTGGAGAAAAACATAACTGAGGAACGCGTTCACACGACGGGCGGGAAATTGGTCCGCGCATGCGCAGTGCGTGCTGTATGCACGCCAGAAGACTCTAGCAAGACTTTTTAAATATTTTGCTTGCAAAATGCAGATTCCAGGACCAACGCAGACGTCGACCCACATGTGAGAACAAGCAGCCTCCTTGTCCTCGGAGAATATTTTGCTATTTTCCAATTTTGTTTAACCCTTAGTGTACTCTTACCCTGAGACAGAGGTGAAGCACGGTGCCATCATGAAACAGCTTCTGCCAGGTCTGAACCACCTCAGGTAAAAATGATTTCACAATAAAAACTTCTCCCGCCTTGAGTACATCCTTCTCAGACCAGGTGCAGACAACTTTCATAGCTCTGCGAAGACCTCCATCCATCTCTTCCCGAGACAAGACCTGAATCATAGCAGCCATTCCTCGCTGGGACCAAGAGGACATGCTTTTATCTAGATTCACTGGAGAACTCTCTTCCAGCCTGTAGATGGTCACTTCTTCACCAGCTATGTACAAAGGAGGTTTGCATTGTAAAATGTGTTATGCTATATTATAGTGTTATCACACAAGTATTAGGAAACACTTTACTTCAAAGCCAGAGCTTTGCATCCTTTCAGAAAAAGAGACATTTCTTAGTTTTTGACCAAAATATTTCAAGAGCCAGCTCAAACAAATGCTAATAGATATAACAGATGTCAATTGTGATGGACATAAAAGAAGGAAAATATGTGAGAGAATAAAAAGCATATAACAATAATAAATCTATTCTTTTTTTCTTGGTTATTCTATAGCAAAACAGTTCCAGCGCCCTTCACCCCAGAGCCCCAATCCTAATGCTCTGAGCACTATACTCCCCAGAGCTCCAACCCTCACAGTGCCAGCCCTCATCACATTGCAATACCAAAATTCTTTTCCCACCACCTCACATCCCCCAGGCCTCTCCTCCCCCCTCCCATCACAGCCCAGCCCTCACATTCCCAGCATTTCCCCTTGCCCTCTTCCACACCCCAAGCGCTTTTCTCCCAACTCTCTTCTTCCCACAGCCCCAGAACTCATGCCTCCACAGGAACTGTCCTGTTCAAGTCCAAGTAAGATGTGCACCCTCCACCCAACTCTCTTGAGCTAAAACATGTGGTCCCATAGCTCCTCCTACCCCTTCAACCCCTTACCAGATCTGCAATTACCCCCACCCCTTTTTCTTCCTTCTTCCTCCCATTGGCTCTGGGAAGTTTCTTACTACACTAATAAGCTGTTCTGTCAAGTCATAGCAGAATCAGTGCTGCAGTTACCAACATGTTTTGCAGGAGACTGGCACCAAATAGGCAGGTGCTATTATGCAGTTGAGTTCTCCTGCTTCAGGCCCCTCATTAGAACAGTTTGGTGATATGAGACAGAACTGGAGGTGATGAATGAGGTATCTGTCAATACTGTATACATCTGATGAAAAAATCTTTTCAAGCATCTCTGACTTTTACATGTCTCAAAGGACAGTACTGGTACCTCTGCTCCTTTGTAGGAAGATCAAGGAAAGAGGGTATGATACATACCTGTAGCAGTTGTTCTCCGAGGACAGCAGGCTGATTGTTCTCACGACTGGGTGACGTCCGCGTCAGCCCCCACCAACCGGAAAGAAGCTTCGCGGGACGGTCGGCACGCAGGGCACGCCCACCGCGCATGCGCGGCCGTCTTCCCGCCCGTGCGCGACCGCTCCCGCCAGTTGAATGACTAGCAAAAGATGAAACACACAACTCCAAAGGGGAGGAGGGAGGGTAGGTGAGAACAATCAGCCTGCTGTCCTCGGAGAACAACTGCTACAGGTATGTATCATACCCTTTCTCCGAGGACAAGCAGGCTGCTTGTTCTCACGACTGGGGTATCCCTAGCTCTCAGGCTCACTCAAAACAAGAACCCAGGTCAATGGAACCTCGCAACGGCGAGGAAACAACAGAAATTGACCTACGAAGAACAACTAACTGAGAGTGCAGCCTGACCAGAATAAATTCGGGTCCTGGAGGGTGGAGTTGGATTTACACCCAAAACAGATTCTGCAGCACCGACTGCCCGAACCGACTGTCGCGTCGGGTATCCTGCTGGAGGCAGTAATGAGATGTGAATGTGTGGACAGATGACCACGTCGCAGCCTTGCAGATCTCTTCAATAGTGGCTGACTTCAAGTGGGCCACCGACGCTGCCATGGCTCTGACACTATGAGCCGTGACATGACCCTCAAGAGTCAGCCCAGCCTGGGCGTAAGTGAAGGAAATGCAATCTGCTAGCCAATTGGAGATGGTGCGTTTCCCGACAGCGACCCCTAGCCTGTTAGGGTCGAAAGAAATAAACAATTGGGCGGACTGTCTGTTGGGCTGTGTCCGCTCCAGATAGAAGGCCAATGCTCTCTTGCAGTCCAATGTGTGCAACTGACGTTCAGCAGGGCGGGTATGCGGCCTGGGGAAGAATGTTGGCAAGACAATTGACTGGTTAAGATGGAACTCCGACACCACCTTCGGCAGAAACTTTGGGTGGGTGCGGAGCACTACTCTGTTGTGATGAAATTTGGTATATGGAGCATGAGCTACTAGGGCTTGAAGCTCACTGACCCTACGAGCGGAAGTAACTGCCACCAAGAAAATGACCTTCCAGGTCAAGTACTTCAGATGGCAGGTATTCAGTGGCTCAAAAGGAGGTTTCATCAGCTGGGTGAGGACGACGTTGAGATCCCATGACACAGTAGGAGGCTTGATAGGGGGCTTTGACAAAAGCAAGCCTCTCATGAATCGAACGACTAAAGGCTCTCCAGAGATGGCTTTACCTTCCACACGATAATGGTAAGCACTAATCGCACTAAGGTGATTCCTTACTGAGTTGGTCTTGAGGCCAGACTCTGATAAGTGCAGAAGGTATTCAAGCAGGTTCTGCGCAGGGCAAGAGCGAGGTTCTAGGGCCTTGCTCTCACACCAAACTACAAACCTCCTCCACTTGAAAAAGTAACTCTTTTTAGTGGAATCCTTCCTAGAGGCAAGCAAGACCCGGGAGACACCCTCAGACAGACCCAACGCAGCGAAGTCTACGCCCTCAACATCCAGGCCGTGAGAGCCAGGGATTGAAGGTTGGGGTGCAGCAACGCTCCGTCGTTCTGCGAAATGAGAGTCGGAAAACACTCCAATCTCCACGGTTCTTCTGAGGACAACTCCAGAAGAAGAGGGAACCAGATCTGACGGGGCCAAAAGGGCGCTATCAGAATCATGGTGCCGCGGTCTTGCTTGAGCTTCAGTAAGGTCTTCCCCACCAAAGGTATGGGAGGATAAGCATACATGAGGCCGGTCCCCCAATGAAGGAGAAAGGCATCTGACGCTAGCCTGTCGTGTGTCTGAAGTCTGGAACAGAACAGAGGCAGCTTGTGGTTGGTCTGAGAGGCGAAAAGATCCACCGAGGGGGTGCCCCACTCTCGGAAGATCTTGCGTACCACTCTGGAATGGAGCGACCACTCGTGCGGTTGCATGACTCTGCTCAGTCTGTCGGCCAGACTGTTGTTTACGCCTGCCAGGTATGTGGCTTGGAGGAGCATGCCGAACCGGCACGCCCAACGCCACATCCCGACGGCTTCCTGACACAGGGGGCGAGATCCGGTGCCCCCCTGCTTGTTGACGTAATACATTGCAACCTGATTGTCTGTCCGAATTTGGATAATTTGGTAGGACAGCCGATCTCTGAAAGCCTTCAGTGCGTTCCAGATCGCTCGGAGCTCCAGGAGGTTGATCTGTAGATCCTTTTCCTGGAGGGACCACAGACCCTGGGTGTGAAGCCCATCGACGTGAGCTCCCCACCCCAGGCGAGATGCATCCGTCGTCAGCACTTTCGAAGGCTGTGGAATTTGGAATGGACGTCCCAGGGTCAAATTGGTCCGGATGGTCCACCAGAGCAGTGAAGTGCGGCAACTGGTGGAGAGGCGGATGACATCTTCTAGATTCCCGGTGGCTTGGAACCACTGGGAAGCTAGGGTCCATTGAGCAGATCTCATGTGAAGACGAGCCATGGGAGTCACATGAACTGTGGAGGCCATATGACCCAGAAGTCTCAACATCTGCCGAGCTGTGACCTGCTGAGACGCTCTGGTCTGCGAAGCCAGGGCCAGGAGATTGGTGGCTCGCGCTTCGGGAAGGTAGGCCTGAGCCGTCTGGGTATTCAGCAGCGCTCCTATGAATTCCAGAGACTGGGATGGCTGGAGATGGGACTTTGGGTAATTTATCACAAACCCCAGCAGCTCCAGAAGTTGAATAGTGCACTGCATGGACCGGAGGGCTCCTGCCTCCGAGGTGTTCTTGACCAGCCAATCGTCGAGATATGGGAACACGTGCACTCCCAGCCTGCGTAGGTACGCCGCCACCACCACGAGGCACTTCGTAAACACTCGTGGGGCGGAGGCGAGCCCAAAGGGCAGCACACAGTACTGAAAGTGTCGTGCGCCCAGGCGGAATCTGAGATACTGTCTGTGAGCTGGCAGTATCGGGATGTGAGTATATGCATCCTTTAAATCCAGGGAACATAGCCAATCGTTTTTCTGAATCAGTGGCAGAAGGGTGCCCAAGGAAAGCATCCTGAACTTTTCTTTGACCAGGAATTTGTTCAGGCCTCTCAGGTCTAGGATGGGACGCATCCCCCCTGTTTTCTTTTCCACAAGGAAGTACCTGGAATAGAATCCCTGCCCTTCCTGCCCGGGTGGTACGGGCTCGACCGCATTGGCGCTGAGAAGGGCGGAGAGTTCCTCTGCAAGTACCTGCTTGTGATGGGAGCTGAAGGATTGAGCTCCCGGAGGACAATTTGGAGGCAGGGAGGCCAAATTCAGGGCATATCCGCACCGCACTATTTGGAGAACCCACTGGTCGGAGGTTATGAGAAGCCACCTTTGGTGAAAAAATTTTAACCTCCCCCCGACCGGCAGATCGTCCGGTACGGACACTTTGAGGGTGGCTATGTTCCCGTGGATCCAGTCAAAAGCCCGTCCCTGGCTTTTGCTGTGGAGGCGCAGGGGGCTGCTTAGGCGCACGCTGTTGACGGGAACGAGCGCGCTGGGGCTGTCCCTGTGCCTGACGAGGCCTTCGGGCCGGCTGGTTGTACCTACGCTTTGCAAAAGAATAGGGTGCAGCCTGCCGGGCCCGGGAAAACGTCCACCTGCTGAGGTGGATGCTGAAGGCGCCCGGTGGGAGAGCTTGTCGAGAGCGGTTTCCCGCTGATGCAGTTGGTCCACCATCTGCTCGACCTTCTCACCAAAAATGTTATCCCCCCGGCAAGGGACGTCAGCCAGTCTCTGCTGGGTGCGGTTGTCCAGGTCAGAGGCACGCAGCCATGAGAGCCTGTGCATCACTATACCTTGGGCCGCAGCACGAGATGCCACGTCACAGGTGTCAAAAATCCCCCTGGACAGGAACTTTCTGCACGCCTTCAGCTGCCTGACCACCTCCTGATATGGCCTGGACTGCTCCGGCGGGAGCTTATCGACCAGGTCCGCCAGCTGTTGCACATTGGTCCGCATGTGGATGCTCATATAGAGCAGGTAGGATTGGATGCGGGTCACGAGCATGGAGGATTGGTAGGCCTTCCTCCCAAACGAGTCCAGAGTGCGAGACTCCCGCCCCGGGGGCGCCGAGGCGGTATCCCTCGAACTCCGTGCCCTCTTGAGAGCAGAATCCACGACCGCTGAGTCATGGGGCAACTGGGGCCGCATGAGCTCTGGGTCAGAGTGGATCCTGTACTGGGACTCTGCTTTCTTGGGAATGGTGGGGTTAGTTAGTGGTCGCACCCAGTTCCGAAGCAGCGTCTCCTTCAGGACATTGTGCAGCGGTACCGTGGAGGACTCTCTAGGTGGTGATGGATAGTCGAGGACCTCGAGCATCTCGGCCCTCGGCTCTTCCACAGAGACCACGGGGAAGGGAATGCTTATAGACATATCCCGCACAAAGGAGGCAAAGGAGAGACTCTCAGGAGGAGAGAGTTTCCTCTCAGGTGACGGCGTGGGGTCCGAGGGAAGGCCCGTAGACTCCTCTGAGGAGAAATATCTCGGGTCCTCCTCTTCCCCCCACGAGTCCTCATCCTCGGTATCGGACATTAGCTCATGTAGCTGAGTCCGGTACCGGGCCCGGCTCGACGTCGAGGCACCGAGGTCTCGGTGTCGTCGAGCAGTGGACTCCCGCGCCGGCGGGGACGGAGCTCCCTCCATCGACGTCGACGGGGACTCCACCTGCGTGGCGGTCGAGACCGGCACCGCAAGCGGCGGCGGTGTCGACAGCCCCGGCGCCGGGCTAGAGCTCGCCGGCGCCACAGTCATCGGCGTCGGGGGCGCAAGCACCCCCGACGCCGGCACAGCCTGGCGCATCAGCCCTTCCAGGATCCCCGGAAGGATGGCTCTGAGGCACTCGTCCAGGCCCGCTGCCGGGAAAGGCGGTGGGGCCGGTAAGGGTGTCGGTGCCAGAAGCTGCTGGGGGCCAGGAGACGGCACCGAGGTGCCGGAACCCCGACGCGTCGGTACCTCCACCACCGACGGAGATCTCTCCTCTCTGCGATGACGCTTCGGCGTCGGCTCCTCTTCAGGGTGCACCGAGGGCTCCCGGTGACGGCGCTTTTTGTCCTTTTTCCGGTGCGCGTCACCGGCGCCGGAGGGCACGGAGGAGGAGGAGGTCGATCCCCCTCGGTCTCGAGGTACCGGGTCCGACAGGGTTCGGTCCCGTGGCTCACGAGCTGAGGGAGTGACCGGGGCCGACTGCCCACGCGGCCTCTCAACCCCACTCTCACCGGCGGACCGGCGGGCCGACAGGACCTGTTCTCCTGGGGTCGCTGCCATCGGTGCCGATGTCTCGGGCATCGATACCGGTACCGAAGAACCGGCCTTCGATACCGATGCCGTCGAGGTCGACGTCGAGGGGCCGGCGCAAGTTCCAAAAAGACGGTCCCGTAGAACTTGCCTCGCAACCTGAGTCCGTTTCCGGAGACCGAGACACAAAGCACACGACTTGAGATTGTGCTCCGGCCCGAGGCACTGGAGGCACCAAGCGTGGGTGTCGGTCTGCGAGATCGGCCGGCCGCAGCGACCACACTTTTTAAATCCACTCGGGACCTTCGAGGACATCGACGGAAAAATCGCGTCGGCGAAGTCAAAGTCGGCAATGGTGGCTAAAATCACACCACGAAAAACCAAACCGACCGAGCGGCCACTAGGCCGCAACGTGGCGTCCCCGCTAGAAGCGAGGGAAAAGGGGAGCGCGTGCTCCACACGCGCGAAATCCCTTTTTTTTTTTTTTTTTTTTTTTTTTAACAATACAAAAGAAAGGAAAAAGAGGAAACCGAACGGTCCAAAAGCGACGATCCGCGTAAACGCGGTCGAAAAATCCGGCGGCTGAACAGAGAGAGAGGCAATTGCACAACTCTCTCCAGTCGCGGAAAAAAAGTAACTGGCGGGGGCGGGAGCGGTCGCGCACGGGCGGGAAGACGGCCGCGCATGCGCGGTGGGCGTGCCCTGCGTGCCGACCGTCCCGCGAAGCTTCTTTCCGGTTGGTGGGGGCTGACGCGGACGTCACCCAGTCGTGAGAACAAGCAGCCTGCTTGTCCTCGGAGAAAGGCATATACACTGCCATGAAAATGGAATATATTAATAACCTCTACACCACTTTTTCCATCAAGGACTATGTGGCCATTTTTGAAGTCCACCTCATCTCGAATTGCACACTCAGATTTCAGCCCTCATATAGGCTTCTTTCTACTCCATGTGTAGGATCTGTGGTCTTAGGTATGAATTAGAGATCTTTAGTTTCTGATTCATGCTCTTATCCTGACCTACTTGGATTACTGTAACGCCATTTTTAATGGTCTAAGGGTCTTGTCTATAAAACAGTTACATCTAGTTCAAAACACAACAACAAAAATCCTTTACAGGGTTCACAGATATGATCGAGTTATTGTTGCCATGCTTGCTTCTTGCCAAACATGGGCTCACAATTTCCTACAGGTTTCAATTTAAGGTCCTGGTCTTGAACCACCAAGCATATTATACTATACTGTTCTCCTTAATAGTTAACATTCCCTCTTGATACCAAGTTGGCTGTATTCAGTTTTAATTGTTGGGTCTCCCTTGGGCTAGTAGGTGGGTATCCCATGTTCTTGTCCTTCCTGACTGAATATCTTCCTTTTCATAAATGCCTTTTTAGCCTCAGAAATTGTGCAACCTTCTAAATGCAGTCTTGGAAACCTGAGACAGATGTTGTAGCCTTATTTCCTTTTGGTCTAGCCAAAGTCTAAGGATTCAATGGTGTTTCCAAGTGGGATAACCCTGTTATTAATCATTGGATATAAAACTTTCAACCCTGCCCACAGTTTTGTCTCCTTTGAATTGCCCACATAGAATTTTGCACTTACCGAACAGCTGGACTGGTGTAAATGGTATTGTTTGAGCAAGCCTCATTAAGTTATTTCTTTCAACAGCTGAAAACAAAAACGTAGTTGCGCTTATTAAGCACTTTTATGACCCTCAGAAGCAAAACACTGTAGCACTGTTTCTTGAAATGTGGCATACCAAGCCTCAATGACTAAGATCAATTGATTCATACTGGAGAATTGATGTTTTGTCTAGCTATTATGGTTCAACATTTTTATTGATGACAGTAGAAAATGCACTCATTTCACATGAGAAATACATGAAAACATAAATGTGACTGTTCTCTACAAATCCAAATTTGCTATTGTCCATCATCAAATTTTCTTTATATCCCCCTCCCCCCTTTGTTCTGCCCCACCCCCCCTTTTTTTATTAGTTTATGCTCAATGTCCGTTACAACAAATCGGTACGGATGCCTCAACAGTCTAAGTACATAAAAGGAAATCAGAATTAGTATCGTCATCCAACTGTTGTAATCTTTATCACCCTCCCTCCAAACCCCAAGAAAATCCTTCCCTCTGCACTCCCCAACACAACTCCATTTTATTGGATTGTAACCAGCGAAACAAAAGGAGCCTCCAACTATGAAAACCTTAAACATTTCAAACATTGGTTTCCCCCATGTAATCTAATATAATAAAACGCACCGTGAACGTTCTAATGAGGACAACGTTCTGTGAAGCCCTGAAGCCCTGAAGCCATCTGACGTCACTGAAGCTGTAGGGTTCGTGGATTCGTGGTGTGAAGCCTCCCTTCAAGCCAGCCAGCCAGCCGTCTCTGCCCCGCCCTCGCGACAAAACAAACAAATCCGGAAGCGAAACGTCAGGGAAGGAGGCGGCGCTCCCGACGTCTAGCCTTCCCTTCGCTGTGTTCTGCCTTCAAAATAAGGCGGAACACAGCGAAGGGAAAGCTACACGTCGGGAGCGCCGCCTCCTTCCCTGACGCTTCGCTGCCGGAAACGCCACGGAGGTAAATTGAAAAAGAAGAAAAAAAAAACCAAAACGATGCATGGATGCGAAGGGGGGGAGGAGAAGAGGGCGGGCCAGGCTGGGACATGGGATAGAGAGGAGCATGGATGCGAGGGGGGGGGGTCATGGAAGGGAGAGAGGGGACTTGCTGGAAAAGAATGAATGGAGGCGGCAGGGGACAGAGGAGCATGGATTGCGAGGGCAGGACTCAGGGAGAGAGGGGAATTGCTGGAAAGGGATGAATGGAGGGGGCAGGGGACAGAGGAGCATGGATGGGCATGGATTGGAAGGGCAGGACTCAGGGAGAGAGGGAAATTGCTGGATAGGGATGAATAGAGGAGACAGATGGGCATGGATGGATATGGATTGCAGGGCAGGCCTCAGGGAGAGAGGGCAATTGCTGGATAGGGATGAATGGAGGGGCCAGGTGACAAAGGAGCATGGATGGGCATGGATTGGAAGGGCAGGACTCAGGGAGAGGGGAAATGCTGGATAGGGATGAATGGAGGGAACAGATGGGCATGGATGGATATGGATTGCAGGGCAGGCCTCAGGCAAAGAGGGAAAATGCTGGATAGGGATGAATGGAGGGGGCAGGTGACAGAGAAACATGGATGGCCATGGATTGGGAGGGCAGGGCTCAGGGAGAGAGGGGAATTGCTGGAAAGGGATGAATGGAGGGGGCAGGGGACAGAGGAGCATGGATGGGCATTGATTGGGAGGGCAGGGCTCAGGGAGAGAGGGGAATTGCTGGAAAAGGATGAATGGAGGGGCCAGGGGACAGATGGCCATGGATTGGGAGGGCACGGCTCACACTCTCTCTCTGATATACAATGTCTTTCTGACTCTCACTCTCACACACTCTGTCTCACACTGTATCACATTCACTCTCTATGTGCCACACAGTCACTCACACACTCGCTTGGTCTCATACACTCACTCAAACAGAGAATCTGTGTCTCACACACACTCTCTCTCTCGCCCACACACACACACTCTCTCTCACACTGTGTCTCACATACACACTTGCACACACTCTCATTCTCACACACACACTCTCTCACAAACATACTCACACCCAGACTCACTCTCTCTCACACACACTCACACTTTCACTCTGACTCTCAAACAGTCACTCTCACATACACTCTCCCAAACATACACACTCCGAGGAAAACCTTGCTAGCGCCCGTTTCATTTGTGTCAGAAACGGGCCTTTTTTACTAGTACTTTCCTAAGATTATACTATCCTGGTGGAGCGCCTTGATTCCGATAGCCTTCCACCATGATTAGGGAACCAACTATTAGCCCAACTATCTCTAGTTTGTCTAGCTACTAAACATTGATTATTAAGTACCTGAAAGATTATATGAATTTTGCTCATGCCTTTTCAGTAGTAGCTCAAGGCAACTTACATTCAGGTATTTTCTTGTCCCCAGAGACCTTATAATCTAAGGGCTCAATATTCAAAGGATTGATGCTCTGATATTGGCCTCCTTGAAAATTTACAAGGACTGAGTGCCTAAATTTATACTCAAAATTTCACAAAACTACCATCATATTCCATACACTGAGAGCTTCAGAAACAGAAGAGCCTGCAATCTTCCTGTCAGAGAAAAACGAAACCATTCTAAAATCATTCATCCTATCGCAATCCTAGCCAGCCTGTCAAACAAAACAGAATAATCAATAACATCAAATTCTGCAGACAGATCTAACAAGATCAGCAATGAAGATGTACCTGTATCTGTTCAGTATTCAGTATGGCCAAAAATTGCTAAGGACGCACGTATGCAACAATTTTCCCAAGGTAAATTGGAAAAGGGTCAAGAGTTATGTATCTTCTTAGGGTGCAGAGAGGGTTTCTTTAACAGTGGTTGAACCACTGCACTCTTAAAATGAACTGGGAGAGCTCCCAAATAAAGGGGTATTGATAGGGTATTGTTTGATCTTCCAAGAGTCATAGTTACAGTTTCTAAACAGTGGAAATAACTCTATTTCAATATTGTACATACCATTGATGTAGGACTTTAATTGGCAGCTCTTTATCTAATACTTAATATATACCTGAGTAATGAGGGTTCAGATCTTGAGACGTTTTCAATGATGCCGAGATTTCTGAAATATAAATGAAAACAATGAAAACTACCATGTATTTACATCCATTTGTCATGAATGTACCTAAGCCATCTGAACCAAGGAGCCAAAAGGAATAATTAAATTTAACAGACGCTATTATCACGGAAAACTTTTCAGCTCTCAATACAGTGCATCTGCTTGATATTTTAAGAGAAGGGAAAGAAAGATTTTATGCAGCCCTTTCAAGCAAGCATTGTCCCAAATCATTGCACACACAGAAAGACAGGTGAAGAAAAGTGTTGTCATCGCTGGAAAAGAGGAACAGACAAACCCACTCCCTTTTCAACAAAAAAAAACTTACTGCTAACTCCACTGGAACTTCTGAACCTGTTTTCAGACAACATGGTTTAGATTACACTTGAGTGCTGGAGTAATCATAGAAAAATTTAAATCAGAACCAATTTCTGTTGCTAAACTTTGTTACAACATGAAGTCTGTAATGTGTCACTTCCTTCTAGGCTTAGAAAAGAATTACAGCTGTTTTTTCAAAACAGTAAGATGTGAAAACAGTAAAATGATAGTATAAACATACTGAGTTACCCTTCATACCATCCATGCAAAGCTGAAAGCTAGGAAGTGTTTACAACATGGTCACTCAATAACTATACAGTATAGGAGCAGCAGCACACCATTTTGATTGTATGGGAGGGCCAAATGAACCAATCTTTGCCCCCACACCCCAAACTTCCCACTTG